>NC_133329.1:160408925-160678925 GCF_042186555.1 Aquarana catesbeiana
GTAAACAGGCTGCAGGTCAGGGCTCAAAGAAGATATCAGGGCAAGATGAGTGTGTACTTGCCAGGTATTTATACTGCAGCTGCTAATTAAGGTGAGGTCAGGTGACACCTGTCTGCAGAGGGGAATACCTGCTCCATACTGCCAGGATTCCTCCACTGGTGGACGCCAGTACTGCGGCCCAAAGGTGACAGAATACTAGCAGAAAAAAGCTCTTCTGACAGCTCCAAACTGCCAGGAGATACCTGCTGGTGGACCTCAGTATGCACGCCAAATGATCGATATTACCAGCGGAGGGGACCTTTCCTGACAAACTTACAGATAATTTCCCTTCACTTCTTGAGATGGAAGCCCAGACCCAGTATCAGGTAGTCTACGAATGATTTAGCACCAGGTTCCCAACGAACATGCCATGCACTCCGGGAGATGGGCCCGGTCAATTTCAATGGAGACCGTGTCAGGCAGTTCCAATTTCTTTATCGTACATCATGGGACACAGAGCCTTAAGTAATTACTTAATGGGTTACGGGCCACCTTCAGGTGTTGACACTGGTATACATAATACAGGAAGTTGACTCCCCCATATAACCCCTCCTTCCAGGAGTACCTCAGTTTTTTCACCAGTGTCTAAGGTGTCAGAGCACATCTTCACTCGTGACTGAGGAACTCCAGGAGGGATCCATGCTGGATTTAAAAAGACTTCCACAACCGGATCCATCCACGCCACTGCGGCCACAGGATGGTACCCGGGCCTCGCATAGAAGAATGAGGTTTTGCCTGTAACGCTTCTCTTTGAGAGCTGGACCCTAGGAACCAGGACTCTTTTTGGTCTTGCTACATTACCTAAAGTTGTCACGAGGAGTGCTATACAGGTCCAAAGGTGTGGAACCCCTATTAAAAGGGACCCTATCTTTGAAGGCTTAACTACGCTGCCCACCGTGATGGGTGAAATTTGGATCTGTCTGTTTACAGCAGTATCCTGCAGCGAGGAAAAGGTAGGAGAAAAGCATAGGAACTGCAAAGTCCACCTATGACTTTCCTTTAAGATATAATGTTGTAATGCCTTAAAAACTCCTCTAGAGGGAGTAAAGATGTATATTCCCTGTTGATTTTGTGCTCAACAAGCGTGTGCCCTAGCAGCTGGAGGGTGGGCTCTCCTCTCCCCCAATGGGGAAACTGAGTGGCAGGGGGTACAGGTACTAGATACAGTACAATGGTAACGGTGTTTATATCGTGTGATACTAAAAGCTGTTAAAATGCTAAAGTACCCCCTCCCCCCGTCAGTCTGCCCGACCGCCCACGCAGACCCCCACCCCCCCTCGTGGAGTGTAGGGTGGCGTTTTTTAGTAAGGAGACATTTACTAGCATAAACTGTAAAACCGCTTCCTTCAGGGGAAGACACGCCGCATGCAAGCGGCTGCAGCCTCCTCTCCTCCTTCTGGCTGTGTCACAAAGCTGTTCACGCGCACGAGGCTGAAAGAATTTATTGGGGAAGCAGGAGGGAAGGGAGGGGTGGACAAGGGGCGTGGCTTAAAGACGGCACCGTGTGCGGACTCTACGTCCTTAGAAACCACACAGCGTGCTATCAATCAGGTTTACACCTGAGGGGCTTAAAAGCCAATGCTCTGAGAACACAAATTTGTCTACCAGAGCAGCTGAAGCAAGGCTGCCAGAGGACACAGGAACGCTGGAGCACGTGAGGGGGTTTACACAGGCATTTTCAGTACAGGAAAAGACATCATTGTACATTGTTCAGTACAGGAAAAGACATCAAGCAGTAGTTTAATCTATGCTGTCAGTGTTTTTCCTGCTATTGTCAGCAAATAGAACAGTTCTTAGAGTACCTCTGCTTTGTACTTAGCACTATGGCTTCTAAGGCAACTACTCTAAGGCACCCAAGGTTCCACCCCCAGGCGCTGGGAACTCCAGCCATGCCTCCACACTGTCATCCTCTCCGGAGATAGCAGATATGGTAAGCCAGGGTGAGTTTTTGGAACCGATTGGTGGTGCAACTGCTTCTCACACTTCAGCCCCTGTATATGTGACTGAAGATGCATTTTCCTCTCCCTGCAGGGCTTAGAAGGAAGAGTAGCGGCTTTAATCGCAAGGTGATAGGAAGCATGCTAGATCCCTCTCTCCCACTCCAAAACCTTTATCAAGGGAACAATGGGGACAAGATAAAGGTGTTACCCTCAGATGATCGAGAGGAAAAACAAGCTGATGAATCAGCTTCACAATCTGAGGTACAAACCCTTACAGAAATGGTTTGTTCCACCTTCATGCTACCCCTATCAGAGTTAGCTGAAGGTCTGGTTTCCTCTTTGGGTTCTTTGAAACCTTTACAACCTTTGCATGCCTTTCCAGTCCATGCTTTACTAGAAAAGCTTATTTATGCTGAATGTAAATCATCTGGATAAGCATTTTCTCCCTCCAAAGAGATTTTCAGTTCTCTATCCCATGGAGGAAAAAATCACAAAAACGTGGAAAGTTCAGCAGTTGACGCTGCGATTTCCAGTGTGAATAAAAGTCTAACTTGTCCAGTAGACAATGTACAAATGCTTACAGATCCAACAGATAAAAAGTTGGAATTCCTGTTACGATCCTCTTATTCTTTAGCAGGGACCGTTACTCAGCCTGCAGTTGCAGCAATAGGTATTTGTCAGTCCTTAAAGGACCAGTTCACAGATGCTCTTAAGGACCTCCCTGCACAACAGGCCCGTCAATTGGCCGAGTTACCAAAAGCTTTATGTTTTGCCATAGATGCTATGAAAGATTCTATTCACCAGGCGTCCCGCCTTGTGCTAGTACACATGCGTAGGACCCTTTGGTTAAAGGATTGGTCTGCCGAAGCACCTTGTAAAAAGCTTCTGACCAGTTTCCCTTTTCATGGGGAGCGACTATTTGGCGATGATTTGGATAAATACATCCAGACAATTTCTAGTGGAAAGAGTACACTTTTGCCAGTCAAAAGAAAGTATAAACGTCCTTCGTTTAAACTGACTTTTTCTCCTGCACCAGGGGCATCTGCCTCTAGGCAGTGGCGACGGCCTCCACCATTCAACTCTAGAGGAAAACCTCAGGATCAGACCCAGGCACAAAAGAAGACCTGGGGCCGCAGATCTGCAAAGCAGAATACTAAAGCCTCATAATGAAGAGGCATCCCCCCTCACCAGAGTGGGGGGGAGGGGGGACTTCTGAAGTACTCAGAAGTCTGGCAAAGGGAAATTCAGGACAGATGGGTAATCTCCACGGTGTCTCTGGGATACAAACTAGAATTTCGGGAGTTCCCACCGCCATGTTTCCTGAGATCAAACGTTCCCAAAGATCCAGGGAAAAAGCAATCCCTGTTTCAAGCATTGGACCGATTATTGGCTCAGGGGGGTAATCATACAGATTCCCACAGAAGAGCAAGGTTTGGGGTTTTATTCAAACCTGTTTACGGTACCAAAACCAAATGGGGATATCAGACCCGTTCTAGATCTAAGGAATCTAAATCAGTTCCTGAAGATCCGCTCCTTTCGCATGGAGTTAATCAAGTCAGTATTTTCCACCCTACAAGGAAAAGAACTCATGGCATCCATCAACATCAGAGGTGCATATCTGCATGTCCCTATATTTCCTGCTCACCAGAAATTTCTGCGATTCGAAGTAGAACAACACTTTCAGTTTGTAGCCTTGCCCTTCGGGCTAGCCACAGCACCACGGGTGTTCACAAAAGTACTGGCCCCACCTCTAGCCAGGCTGAGGGCACACGGCATAACAGTCTTGGCGTACCTAGACGATCTGTTGTTAATAGACCAGTCAGTGGCTCGCTTGGAGCAGAGTATACGCATTACAACCAGTTACCCAAGTCTGGGTTTGATTCTCAACCTAGAGAAATCTTCCTTAAAACCGCTAAGAAAGCTGGAGTATTTGGGCCTGATCATAGACACAGCCCAGAAAAGGGTGTTTTTGCCAAAAAGAGATCCCTCAATTCGCCTTTGCATGATGTTGTTAGGAAAGATGGTAGGTTCATTCGAAGCAGTTCACTATGCACAGTTCCATTCAAGACTGTTGCAAAACAGTATCCTGTCTGCTTGGAACAAAATAACGCAAGCTTTGGACTTGCCAATGCGGCTGTCCCCAAGGGTGTCCCAAAGCCTCAGCTGGTGGTTACTAACCCAGAATCTGCTGAAAGGAAAATCCTTCAGAATTATCTGGAAAGTAGTAATGACAGATGCCAGCCTCTTAGGCTGGGGAGCAGTACTAGAAAAAACAACTCTCCAGGGACAGTGGTCGAGATCCAAAAGAACCCTGCCCATCAACATCCTAGAGATTCGGGCAGCGTGTCTGGCTTTGAAAACCTGGACCTCCAGGTTAAAGAATTGTCCCGTCAGGATCCAATCCAACAATGCCATGGCTGTGGCCTATATCAATCACCAAGGGGGCACCAAGAGTCTCTCAGCTCAGAGAGAGGTGAACCATATTCTAACTTGGGCAGAAAAGAAGTGTCCCACGCCTATCGGCAGTTTTCATCCCAGGAGTAGAGAATTGGCATTCGGACTACTTAGGTCACCAGCAGTTATTCCCAGGGGAATGGTCTTATCACCCCGACGTCTTTTGGGCTGTTTGCCAAAGATGGGGGACTCCAGACGTAGATCTTCTAGCGTCCAGATTCAACATGAAGTTAGTCAACTTTGTGTCCAGGACAAGGGATCCATTCGCATGCGGAACAGATGCGTTTGTGACCCTGTGGGATCAGTTCTCACTGATCTATGATTTCCCACCTATTCAGTTGCTACCACGACTTCTTTGCAGAACCAAGCTGGAAAGAAAGCCGGTAATTCTGGTAGTACCTGCATGGCCCAAAAGGTCATGGTACGCAGAGATCGTAAAGATGGCAGTGGAGGGTCCATGGCCCCTCCCACTAAGGCCAGACCTGCTTTCATAGGGCCGATATTCCATCCTACTTTATAAACGCTAAATTTAACGGCCTGGCTATTGAAACCCACATTCTGAAGAAATGTGGGCTTTCTGGGTCAGTTATCTCTACTTTAATTAATGCAAGGAAGCCAGCTTCCAGAACTATATATTATAAAGTCTGGAGGGCTTAAGTTTCCTGGTGTGAATCCAAGGGTTGGCACCCTCGGAGATATATCATAGGCAGAATTCTTGCCTTTCTACAGTTAGGCATAGAGTACTATTAAGGGCCAAGTCTCAGCCTTCTCAATTTTATTTCAAAGACCGCTTGCTACGCATTCTTTGGTCCGGGGTTTTATGCAAGGGGTGATGGGGATTAATCCGCCAGTTAAAGCACTCTTGAGCCCTTGGGACTTAAATTTAGTTTTGTCTGTGTTACAAAAACAGCCATTTGAACCGATACAGCATATTCCCTTAGTCCTTCTGACAAGGAAGCTGGTATTTTTGGTTGCTATGTCCTCAGCAAGGAGGGTTTCGGAATTGGCTGCTCTTTCTTGTAAAGCACCGTATTTGACTTTTCATGAGGACAGAGTGGTGTTACGCCCTCGTCCAGGCTTTTTTGTTGTAGTAGTTTCAGGTTTTCACCCTAACCAAGATATTGTCCTGCCATCATTTTTCCCAAAACCCTGTTCCAGGGAAGAAAAGTCACTACATTGTCTTAATGTGATGAGAGCAATGAGAATCTATTTAAAGACAACTGCTCACATTTTTAAGACTGATGTCTTATGTATTCTGCCAGAGCGTCCTAAGAAGGGACAGGTAGCGTTGAAATCCACTGTCGCTAAGTGGATTCGGCAAGTTATAATTCAAACTTATAATTGAGGTAAGATCCCCCTTTTTCAAGTTAAGGCACACTCTACCAGGGCAGTTAGTGCTTCTTGGGCAGTGCGTCACCAGGCCTCCATGGCACAGATCTGCAAGGCCGCAACTTGGTCTTCAGTACATACATTCACCAAATCTTATCAAGTGGATGTAAGGGGAAGTGAGGATATCGCCTTCGGGCGCAGTGTGCTGCAGGCAGCAGTATAAGTCTTCAGGTCTGGGGGTGCCCTACGGGTTGTGTCTCCCTCCCCTCAAGTAGCATTGCTATGGGACGTCCCATTAAGTAATTACTTAAGGCTCTGTGTCCCATGATTTATGATAAAGAAAATAGGATTTTCATAACAGCTTACCTGTAAAACCCCTTTCTTGGAGTACATCATGGGACACAGGTCTCTCCCCTCCTTTTTATGGGGTTTAAGTATATTGCTTGGCTACAAAAACTGAGGTACTCCTGGAAGGAGGAGGGGTTATATAGGGGAGTCAACTTCCTGTATTGGGTATACCAGTGTCAACACCTAAAGGTGGTCCATAACCTATTAAGTAATTACTTAAGGCTCTGTGTCCCATGATGTACTCCAAGAAAAGGATTTTACAGGTAAGCTATTGTAAAAATCTTATTATTTCCAGATATATACCGATCAGGGTAGGGATGATATCCTTAGGGCCCGTAGCTTCAGGCAGGCCATGAATGTGAATATTTGCCCGTCGGCTGCGTTTTTTAAAATCATCCATCTTGTATAGCAGGGCCTCAATTTTCTAGTCCTGTGCAGCACATCTATCTGAAAGCTTCCTTGTTTTAGCCGGAGCAACCCCTAGCTGCTTTTCACTATGGCCGAGCTGGGATGTTGCCATGCCCTCCCTCCAGGCTGTGCAAATTGTCAGTCAAGGGATCTGATCCACCTGAAGGCATTGGTAGGTGAATCAGATCCTTGACTGACATCTCCATTCTGGCTTTGCAAGGCCTGGGGAAGGGCCTGGCAATGTCACATGACTTGTGACCTGCCCCAGCCCAATCTATGTTGCAGCCAAATAGCAAGGACAAAGTCATGTGACCCTGTATTGAAAAATGTGTAAAAAGGTATTTCTTTGTACATCATGGGACACACAGCCACAGTAATAACTGTATGGGTTATATGGCACCTTCAGGTGATGGACACTGGCACACCCTAAACGGGAAGTTCAATTTCCCCATATAACCCTTCCCCTTACCGGGAGTACCTCCGTTTTTTCGCCAGTGTCTTAGGTGTTGGTCATGAGTAAAGATGTGCTGTGCTGAGCTCCGCTGGAATATTTCTTATCTTTTTAGAGAGTTGGCCCCAGGGATCCAGAATTAGTTTTTTTCAGCCATATTCCTGGCGGTGTGATTTTTACAGGCCCAGGGCTGTGGATCCCCCAATAAAAAGGGGGCCGCAGTCCCCGAAGTTTTTTAACGGAGCCCACCGTGAGAGGTGAAGATTGGGTCTGTTACCACAGACCCCTGCAGCTGGATAAGGTAAGGGAGATTCCTAAGGAATTTTTCTAATTCTTGTGGGTTTTTTCCTTTAAGTAAATGTTGTCATGCCTATAGTCACCACCGGGGGGGCTGTCAAGAGCACATACCTGTTCCACGCTTGTTAGTCGTGCTCTGTCTACAAGCTGCATGCTTCCTCCGGCCCTGGCTCCAGGTAAAGTCGTGGGAAAGGGGGGTTTTATCTCCAAGGAATGTCCTCCCACCTGGATAGCTTTCCTTCAGGCAGAGGGAGCATGGCGTTACACGGCGGTGCGCCTCGCCGCTCCCGCCGCCATTACCGTGGTTCTCTTTGGCAGTCTTCCTCCACCCCAGTCCTCCATGCGGTCCGGTCAGGATCGGAGCCCGCTCGAGTGGGAAAACTTTCTATTTTAAAATAGATGAGGGAGGGGGCGTGGTGGGTGGTCAGAGGAAGGGGCGGGGCCTAGCGGCATTGGCATGCTTCAGCATCCACAACGCGGGCTGTATAGCTATAAAATGCACCTTTTTTAGGTGCATACAGCTAGGAGGGACACAGAGCAGACGGGTGGCATGTGAGTGGGTGACACAGGCATTCCCAGGCACATTTACGTAAAGCATCAGGCTGAGCTTAATAGCAGCGGCAGTTGCTTGGCTATTGCTCAGCAGTGGGTGCATTTTTTTTGGCGTTACCTCTGCGTTTGTGCTCAGCACTATGACCAGAGGAGGTGGTTCAAATGCCACAAAGACCAAGGACACAAAGGGGTCGCCCTCAGATCCTAAGGACCCTCCCTCTGCAACACCATCCGGTTCTAAGGAGGCTGGTCAGAGTGAGTCATCAGGGGCTGCAATTGCTTCCTATTTAATCACATCTGCACAGAGTGGAGGAAAATGCATCAGGTCCCCTTCTACCACCCAGGATCCTCAAACGGAGGAACTGTGGGAGGGGGAAGATGAATCCCCCTCAGGGGACCATGAACAGGCTGATGATTTCCTCTTCTGAGGAATCAAGTGGAGAAGGACCTAACTGAGTCGGTTGAAGAGCCCACTTCCTGTTTGGGTTCACTTGCGTGCCTTTCCTGTTCATTCATTACTAGAAAAGCTTATGTATTCTGAGTGGAATCACCCAGATAAGCACTTTTTTCCTCCTAAAAAATTTTCAAATCTTTATCCTATGGAGGAAAAATGTACTAAGATGTGGCGTATACCAGCAATTGACGCTGCTATATCCTCTGTGAATAAAAGTTTGACTTGTCCAGTTGACAATATGAGTGTTCCCTGAACAGCAGGCCCAGGAATTAGCTGAGCTGCCAGCAGCTTTGTGCTTTGCAATTGACGCAATCAGAGATTCTATCCTTCAAACCTCTCACCTTACGCTTGGGTTGGTACATATGCGTAGAATCTTATGGTTAAAACGTTGGTCAGCCGAAGCGCCGTGCAAAAAGCTCCTGGCTGGTTTTCCTTTCCGCGATGAAAAGCTGTTTGGGGAGGATTTGGACAAATATATCCAAAAAATATCAAATGGGAAAAGTACCCTTTTGCCAGTTAAGAAAAAAAGTAAACGTCCCTCATTTAAACAGGCTCTTTCTCCAGTGCCAGGGGCATCAGTCGCGACTGCCTCTACCATCAGGTTCAAGAGGTAGAACTCAGGGTCAACCCCAGGGACAAAAGAAGTCCTGGGGGGAGGAAACCTGCAAGACAAAATGCTAAAGCCTCTTTATGAAGGGGCGCCCCCGCTCGCTCGAGTGGGGGGGAAACTTCTGCAGTTCTCAAAGGTCTGGCAGGAAGAATTTCAGGACAGATGGGTGGTCTCCACAATAGCTCTAGGGTACAAACTAGAGTTCAGAGAATTCCCGTTTCCTCAGGTCAAATGTCCCCAAAGATCCAGACAAAAAGAAGTCTCTCTAGCGTTAGACCGACTTTTGTCGCAAAAAGTGATCATGGTGGTTCCCGTGGAAGAGCAGGGGTCAGGGTTTTATTCAAACCTTTTCATGGTACCAAAACCAAATGGGGATGTCAGACCCATTCTAGATCTCAAAGATCTAAACCGGTTCCTGAAGATTCACTCTTTTCTATGGAATCAATCCGATCAATAGTCTCTATCCTACAAGGGGGAGAGCTTCTGGCATCAATCGACATCAAGGATGCATATCTGCATGTACCTATTTTCCCCGCTCACCAGAAGTATCTGCGTTTTGAAGTAGTAGGACTTCATTTTCAGTTTGTAGCCTTGCCTTTCGGTCTAGCTACTGCACCTCGGGTGTTTACAAAATTTCTGGCCCTTCCTCTGGCCAGATTAAGGACTCAAGGTATAACCATGATAGCATACCTGGACGGCCTGCTCTTAATAGACCAGTCGGTAGCCCGTTTGGACCAAAGCGTGGTCTCCACAGTCAAATACCTGAAATACCTAGGTTGGGTCATCAACCTAGAGAAATCTTCTGCCCAAAGCTTTTTAGATATTGGGCGGAGATAATTGATAAGATAAACAAAATCTTTGGGTGCTCACTGGAGCCTGAGGCCAAGATATGCTTATTAGGGAGTATAGAAGAAGATAGTCTTGCCCGGTACCACTGAAGTAGTGTTAAGATGCCTGTTTCAAGCAAGAAAATTAATTGCGCAGAAATGGCATGCACAGACTCCCCCGAAGGTGGAGAACCGGATTGAAACTATTAATTTATTGGTCTGGAGCGAGAGAGCGACTTACATTAGACAAAATAACCTTAAAAAGTTTGAGAGAACGAGGAGACCTTGGCTGGAGGGGATGGAGTGCCCTGCAGAGGGGGTTGGGGGAACTAAGGTGAATTTACTTCTGTTCACCAGCATGCCCACGCCTCCCCCCCCTTTCCCCGTCTCTGTGGGGACTTTATTCCATACCCTCTATCTTTCTATAAAGTGGATCCTCTCGATATTCTCACCTATATAAATAGATAATGGGTATAAAGCTACGTGTAAATAAAGATTGGATGATGAGTGGTTTGTGGGTGGGACTAGGTTGAGAGGGAGGGCTGGATATTATATAAAATTAATAACGTTTTTGTAGTATGAGAAATAACAAATTAACCTAAGATGTTATATGTTCTTAAACTTTTGTATGGAAAATAATAATAAAAAGCATTAAGGAAAAAAAAAAAAGAGATCTTCTTTAAAGCCAGTAAGGAGATTAGAGTACTTGGGTCTGGTCATAGATACAGCCCAGAAGAAGGTGTTTTTACCCCAGGCAAAGATCAGCGCCATAAAGGAGCTGGTCCAAGTAGTCGGGGGAAAGAAGGGTCCTTCCATTTGCCTTTGAGATTATTGGGGAAGATGGTGGCTTCATTCGAAGCAGTTCCCCATGCTCAGTTTCATTTGAGACTGCTGCAAAACAGTATCCTATCGGCCTGGAACAAGAAGATTCAGGCACTAGATTTTCCAATGCGTTTGTTGCCAAAAGTGCGTCAGAGCCTCGGTGGAGGGTATCCGAGAAACTGCAGAAGGGGAAATCCTTCTTACCAGTTACGTGGTAACAGATGCCAGCCTTTCAGGTTGGGGAGCAATCCTGGAAGAAGCGTCTGTCCAAGGGAAATGGTCCAGAACCGAAAGGACCTTGCCCATCAACATTCAAGAAATTCAGGCAGCGTGTCTAGCCCTAAGGGCCTGGACATTCAGATTGCAGAATTCTCCTGTCAGGATTCAATCCAACAATGCCACAGCAGTGGCTTATATCAATCACCAAGGGGGCACCAGAAGTCAGGCAGCCCAGGGAGAGGTAAACCCTATCCTAACCTGGGCAGAAAAACATGTTCTGTGCATGTCGGCAATCTTCATTCCAGGGGTAGAGAACTGGTAGGCAGACTACTTAAGCCGCCAGCAGTTGTTCTCGGGGGAATGGTCCCTTCACCCGACATCTTCCTGGCTATATGCCAAAGATGGGGGATCCCGGATGTAGATCTGTTTGCATCCAGGTTCAACAACAAAGTCGACAACTTTGTGTCAAGAACAAGGGATCCACTTGCATGCGGAACAGATGCGTTGGTGACCCCGTGGGATCAGTTCTCACTGATTTATGCATTCCCTCCTATTTTGCTGCTACCTCAACTTCTTTGCAGGAATAAGCGGGAAAAGAAGTCGGTAGTTCTTGTGGCCCAGAAGATCTTTGTATGCAGAAATAGTAGAGATGGTGGTAGGGGCCCCATGGCCCCTACCACCACGTCCAGACCTGCTATCGCAGGGACCAGTGTTCCATCCTACTTTACAAGCGCTAAATTTAACGGTTTGGCTATTGAAACCCACATTCTAAGGAATCGTGGGCTTTCAGGCTCAGTGATACCTACCTTGATTAATGCAAGGAAGTCAGATTCCAGAGTCATTTATTATAGAGTCTGGAAGGCATATGTTTCTTGGTGTGAATCCAAGGGTTGGCATCCTAGGAGGTATGTCATAGGTAGAATTCTTGCCTTTCTGCAAATGGGGCTAGAGATGAAACTGGCCTTGAGTACTATCAGTACTTATCAGTATTGTTTCAGCGTCAGCTTGCTTCGCATTCTTTGATCTGAAGCTTTATACAGGGGGTAACATGGCTTAATCCACCGGTTAGGGCACCCTGAACCCTTGGGACTTGAATTTAGTTCTGTCAGCATTACAGAAACAGCCTTATGAGCCGATGCAACCTATTCCTTTGGTCCTTTTGACAAGGAAACTCGTTTTTCTGGTAGCCATTTCTTCTGCAAGAAGGGTATCGGAGTTGGCGGCTCTTTCTTGTAAAGAGCCATATTTAATCGCTCACAAAGATACAGTAGTATTCTGTCCTCTTCCTTGCTTTCTGCCAAAGGTGGTTTCAGGTTTTCACCTAAACCAGAATATTGTTTTACCTTAATTTTTTCCAGAACCCTGTTCTAAGGAAGAAAAGTCACTACACTCTTTTGCCCCGTACACACGGTCGGATTTTCCGATGGAAAATGTCCGATCGGAGCGTGTTGTCGGAAATTCCGACCGTGTGTGGGCTCCATCGGACATTTTCCATCGGATTTTCCGACACACAAAGTTGGAGAGCAGGAGATAAAATTTTCCGACAACAAAATCCGTTGTCGGAAATTCCGATCGTGTGTACACAAATCCGACGGACAAAGTGCCACGCATGCTCAGAATAAATAAAGAGATGAAAGCTATTGGCCACTGCCCCGTTTATAGTCCCGACATACGTGTTTTACGTCACCGCATTTAGAACGATCGGATTTTCCGACAACTTTGTGTGACCGTGTGTATGCAAGACAAGTTTGAGCCAACATCCGTCGGAAAAAATCCTAGGATTTTGTTGTCGGAATGTCCGAACAAAGTCCGACCGTGTGTACGGGGCATTAGGATGTAGTGAGAGCAGTCAAGATCTATTTGTAAGCGACTGCTCAGATTTGGAAAACAGATGTTTTGGTCGTGTTGCCTGAAGGTTCTAGGAAAGGACAGGCAGTATCGAAATCCACTATTGCCAAATGGATTCGGCGAGTAATTATTCAAGCTTATGGCTTGAAGAGAAAGGTTCCACCTTTTCAGGTCAAAGCACACTCCACCAGGGCTGTTAGTGCCTCGTGGGCAGTGCATCACCAAGCCTCCATGGCTCAAATCTGCAAGGCCGCAACCTGGTCTTCAGTCCATACGTTCACCAGATTCTATCAGGTGGATGTAAGAAGGCATGAGGATATCGCCTTTGGGCGCAGTGTGCTGCAGGCAGCAGTATAGGTCCTCAGGTCTGATTGCACCCTACTTTTGTTTGTGTCCCCTCCCCTCAGGTGGCATTGCTCTGGGACATCCCATACAGTTATTACTGTGGCTCTGTGTCCCGTGATGTACGATAAAGAAAATAGGATTTTTATAACAGCTTACCTGTAAAAATCCTTTTCTTGGAGTACATCACGGGACACAGAGGTCCCTCCCCTCTTTCTGGTTACACGTGTATTGCTGTGCTTCAAAACTGAGGTACTCCCGGTAAGGGGAGAGGTTATATGGGGAATTGAACTTCCTGTTTAGGGTGTGCCAGTGTCCATCACCTGAAGGTGCCATATAACCCATACAGTTATTACTGTGGCTCTGTGTCCCGTGATATACTCCAATAAAAGGATTTTACAGGTAAGCTGTTTTACAATCACTTTAAAATAGGGTTTTTATATGATCACCTTGTAAAAAAATCCATTCAGTTTAAAATAGAAATGAAAGGCAAAACATTTATGTATAGGTATTAAAAAACATCAATCCCTTTTTTTTTTTTTTTTCCCCCTTTTTTTTTTTTTTTTTATATAAGTGACGACACTACCTCTGTTTTCAGCTGCATAGAAGATGGGAGGAGGAGGAGTAGCAGCAGTACACTGAGCTTCCCAGTGAAAGGCTGTGCAGAGGGGGCATGTCAGGACAAATCTGATCATTTGAGGAGAGCAGGCTCAGCTCCCAGCATAGCTAGATAACTGATCATAATGTGTTCTGCTTAGTGTGGTCAGTTTTTTTTAATAGTTAAAGCAGAGGGGCTAACGGGAACACCAGGGATTTTTACATAAAGGAAGAAATACGAAGCGAACAGGATATTTTCATACAAGTACTTGGTACAGCAGGCACATATCAGGATTATGAAATGTTGGGTTAACAAACATTCGCAAAGCGGTTTTACATGTATTGAATTGATTGATGGTGTGCCCTGTTAGACGCTCTAAAAGTGCCAGGGTTTAGAATCACTTTAATATACGTCACATAGCTGTATACATACACTGATCAGCCATAACATTCTGACCAAGGACAGGTAAAGTAAAATAACATTATTTCATTACAATGGCATCTAAAAGTAAGTGGGATCTATTAGGCAGCAAGTAAACATATTGTCCCTAAAGTTAATGTGTTGAAATAGAAAAAAATGAAATGAACAAGCATAAGGATTTCGGTGACTTCAACAAGGACAAATATGTAATTGCTGGACAAGTGGGTCAGATCATCTCCAAAACTGCAGCCCTTGTGAGATGAGATGGTCAATGGTTAGGATCTACCAAAAGTGGTCCAAGGTAAGAAATCTAGTGAACCGGCAACAGACAACTGCCAACATCACCCCCCATTGAAAGAGAAGTGCCACGGCCTTGACCGAGTGGTGTCATTGCAGCTTGGCCAGTCAAACAGCCGAAGACCGGTTGACGATGGAAGCCTTGTCAGCGGTGATAGCATGCCACTGGAGGGCTTCGTTCTAAGGTATGCATGCCGCTATTTTGCAATGGGACATTTTTTGGCGGTTTACTACCGCTTTAACAGATAAACTGTATACTGTCAAGTTTGGAGGATACAAACACAGATGGCAGACCATGAACCCGTTTATCCAGTGGTGTCATTAATCCTGATAAAGGTATTCCCCAGGTGAAGATAAAGGAAGAAAAGCCTAAAGAAAACAGCCACCACAGTTAAAGATTGGTAAGAAATGTGCAATATATAAAATTTTTGGTTTTGGAGTTTAGATACGCTTTAAGGATTCCTCTATCCAGAAGCTTGTCCTGCAATTCACTGCAGCAGTCACTAGGTTCCAGTGCCAGGCCAAACTCAGAGATTATTTTTATTTTAGCAGGATGGTTGCTGTGGGGGTGAGTATTGTTTGCTGGCTGCTTGGCAAGTTATTTTTAGAAATCTGTTTCCAAATTTTCTGTTTTTTTAAAGACCAAATCTGTTTTCTATTTCTGGTAATAAAATGGTGCAGTCTCAAATTTCTAATAACAAAAAGCAATAGTGAGTACAGGATATGCCATCACTGTAGCAGTCAACACACCATCCACAGGCAGAATACCTCTATTTTGGATGATGGCAACCAGTCACGCAGATAATGATGAAAGGACACTGTAGGACATATGCCCATCGATTTCAATAGCTCCCCAAACGCTGCACGATTTTCCCGCGATTCTTCAGGTGACAATCACGGTACAGACGCATGAACAAAATCGCGGGGTGCCTGTTGCCCAAAAGAAGACGGACGTCCCACGATTCTATTTGCGCGATTGTCACCCCCGTACGCCTAGAATGGAGCCTTAGTGGACCTATTCATAACTTCCAACTTAGAGACGGGAATGAGGGACATCTATTAGCAAAAGAATATAGCCATAGGGGACACACCCTCTGCCAAGCCCCCTTAAACACTTGTTTGCTGGGCTCTTATACCCCCTTCCTGCCCAGATCATCTTTCAGTGCTCTCATACTTTGAATGACAATTGCTCAGTCATGCAACATTGTGCCCATGGCCTAAAAAAACCCATGACCTGCTTGGCAAGTAATTTTTCCCTATTTTTTTTTGGTTTGTTTTTTGTTTTGCACTGTACTGGGGTTTTGATACATTCCAGTGTGTTTTTGATACATTTTACTGCGTTCCAGTACTGTCCAGTGCAGGAAAAATGCAGCATGTTCTACTTTTTTTTTTCACAAAAGGCATTGGATGGTGAATTAGAATCAGAGAACACATAGAAAACTATAAAGACAATAGTAAACATCCATGTTAGGTAGGCAGGGTTTAGCCCGCCAACCCAACACAGAGTAACATATGGCCAATGGGCCAAAGAATGACCATGGTCGCCCTGATCCTACCCTCTCTTGAAGAAACTTGCTCCCTGAGGACAAAGGATGCATGTAGAAGTTGCAAATGAATAATTAGATATCAACAACAATAGGACTTGTCCTATCTCCCGCCCTAGGAATCAGTGTTATCCTTTTCCACAAATGTTCTGCTCTTTACTGTCATGGTTTGTTTGTCAGCTTACCTGTCTCCATGTGTTCATCTCCAAAGACCAGCTGTCTCTCACCTGACTGCTTTTATTAACTCTCCTCTAGCATGGCTCCACCCCAGCTCCTATCAGAGAACTCTATATAAACCTCTGCACTGCAGGTCAGCCCTGCTGATCAACCTTTTTGTGTTTGGCTTCCTGTTTCTGCCTGCCGTGTGTGCTACGTTTATTTCTGTTACCGACATTGGCGTGTTCTATACTATTCCTGTCTGCTCATGACCCTGACCTTTTGACATGTCCCCGACTATCCCTGTTTGCCTGTGACCCTGAACCTTGGCGTGTACTCTGTTGTCCTTGTCTGCTTGTGGCCCTGACCTTGGCTTTCCTTTACTATCCCTATCCTTCTGTTGCCTACTGTGGGTGTGTGCTGGGGGTCACGACCTGGAACCAGTTGCAGCCCAGTCCATCCTCACCACTAGAGGCTCTGGTGAACACCTGCTGGCTCCTAGACTCCGCGCCCCAAGGAATCCTACGCTCTAACCCCGGTGGGATCCGTGTTGGTGTTACAGCAGCCCTGCCTTCCTTATACCCGGACTCCCATCCGCAGCAGTCAGTCGTAGGGTCCACTGCCTTGCGGTGCACTCCTAATCCCAACGGTGTGCATCTGTCACCTAGCCTCAAGGTGACCTGACATTTACGGATGGTGGTGCTCGGATCTCCAGCGGATAGATGGATTCACCTTCACGGAGAGCAGACAGCTCAGGCAGGCATGTAATGTACCTTAGGCAGTGAGAAGGAGTCACAGGACACCACCAGGCAACTCTTCCTCACAGGAACTTCTGCTCTGCTACAGGGAGAGGTACTTATAAAATTGATGTCTGGGTAGGTTAAATTCTGCCTGAAGGGTCCATAAAGGATTTTAATATATTCTGGCTATATAATTGGGAGATGTTGCAAATGCCAGCTAGTTTCCATGTCTGGAAACTTTCCAGTTTATGTACTTCTGCCAGATTTGGATTATGCCATAATGGGGTGTTATTAAGAAATCCTGAAATGCCCAAACTGTTTTCAATAGTAGCCCAGAGTTTTTTTAAGAGAATTATGGTGGGTGCCGATTGTGGCAGATTGGGTAGTCCATCCTCTAAACCCGCTAAAACGGAAGCAGTTAGCATTCCAGTCTGCAATAGGCTATTGATTGGGTCAGATTCACTCGGAAACCTGAAGCCACTCAAGTGTTGTAGCTGGGAGGCGTAAAAATAAAGTTTAGGATCAGGCGCCACTGCCCCTCCCCCGATCCTTGCTATATTGCAGCGTGGAAAGACGAATAATAGCTACTTGTTTTTTCCAAATTAAAATCTGAATAAGGTGTCAATGAGAGTAAACCATCTGCGGGATATCCAATGCGGGAATTGTGCATAATGTACAGACAGTGGGGGCACCAAACCATTTTAATTAGGTTTATCCTACCAATTACTGATAGTGGTAACTTACACCAAGTATTACAGGTCATTTGTAGTCTCTTGAAAAGGGGGAGTAGATTCTCCTCTAAGTATGTTGACGGGTTGGCAGACACCTGCACTCCCAGGTATTTCAATGAGGAGACTAAGTTAAGGGATTTTGCAGCAACCGGCAGCGGAACCATTGGATCGTCAAAAGGTAAAAGAACCGACTTGTTCCAGTTGATGGAAAAATCCCGACAGAGAGCCAAAGTACTGAATCACTGACATTGATTTGGTGAGGGATGTATCGGTGTCCCCCAGATAAAGAAGAGTATCATCGGCGTATCGCCACCAATGGTTCCAGGGCTAACGCAAATAGCAGGGCTGACAATGGGCACCCCTGTCGCGTGTCCCTGAAAAGAGAAAAAGGGTCTGGTAGATCTCCATTGATGCATAACCTAGCTGTAGGGGTCACAGACAATAATTTCACCCAGTTGATAAATCTATCTCCTAATCCAAAGCACCTCAGCACCTCCCACAGGTAAGGCCATTCAACACTGTTGAATGCCTTAGCTGCATCTAATGAGAGGATCGCTCTGTGACCCGGATTGTTGACAGGTAATTGAAGGTTGAGAAATAGTCGTCTGATGTTTAGGGCAGTGGACCTAGAGGGAATGAACCTAGATTGATCTTTGTAAACAATTTTGTGGATAACTTTAGCCAGCCTGGTAGCTAGGACCCTGGCTAGTAGCTTCACATTTGTCAATAATGAGATGGAATCTGGGGAGTGGGCATCTTTACCTGGTTTCAACAATAAAATGGTTACCGCTACATTCATAGACGGGGTGTATAGTCAGAGAGGTAATTTAATGCGATTATTATGAGCGCCAGGCAAGTAAATTTAGACAAACATCAAGGTAAAAAGTATGAATGACATTTTATTGAACATACACAAAGTTTAAAAAAATAATGCTAGCTATGCATAATATAGAACCAACAGCGATACGTATCAACATAAAGAATGGGGGGTGACTCAGCACTATAGTCCCGACATGTTTCGCCCATTGGGGCTTCCTCAGGGGATATGTGTTGAGGGACCAAGCTGGATATATCACTGCATAGAATAAAATACAATTAGACGCCATCAAAATATTAGCCAAAAATATATAATTAAGGGAAAAGAAAGATGTTAACGACTGTCCATAGCTAGATTGTTCACTTGCCAACTATTGAATAGTTACCTGCTGTCAAAATGGAACCAGACGTGGGAGGACGGACGTAGCGCTGTACTGGGAAAGTTGGTCTGGGTGGGCCCAGGTGAGGGCCGTGGGACCGTGTCTACCACATGAGAGAATAATGTGAATGGGATGGTGATGGAAAAATGGGGAGGTGAAATAGTCATGGAGGGGGGGAGGGAGAGAAGGGGGGAGGAAGAGCAGGGGGAATAGAGTGAAGAAGAAAATAGAATGCAACCTACAGACTTGCTCTTCCCGAATGATCTCCATCCTCTGCTCTCAGTATAAACATGAAATTTCCTTACTTGATGAGCAGATACAGAAGTGGGTTGTCAAACGCACTTCGATAGCCACATCCCCTGCTCAAAAGGAAAAGGAAGCCAAAGATACAGTTGAAAAATATACTGCTGAGATTATTAAAGGCAAAGAATCTAAATTTCTTAGGGATCAATTGGCACATGAGGGCGGTTACGCCTATAAATGGAATTCCAATACACAACCTAAACACTTGTCTAGGAAGAGAACCTATGCACCCCCTAATGAGGATAATGTCATTCCCAATATTTCCTCTACATCTTCAATTTCCTCTAGCCAGTCCACTTCCTACCATGATTTGTCTGAAGACAGACTACCCAAAAAGAGAGAGTAATCCCGACAATCAATCCTTAGAGTCCTTTAAACGCATGTTCGGAACAGCACAGAATCGTAGACCCTCTGGTCGCCAAAGGAACATACAATCACAACTGCCACAGCCCTCTCTATCTAATATTGCATTTGGCACCTTTTCACCAGCTTTAACTACGGACCCTACCCTAGCCTTATCCGCATGTGCGGTATCAAACACTCCTAACAAGGTGGCTACCTTGAATACTATGTTTCAGTCTATGAATCCGCCACACTCTGATCCCAAACTGGCCCCTATTTTTTGGGGGGAAGGCTCAGGAGATGCACCATTGCCCATCTCCGGATGCCGTGCCCCAACAGATGGCAGAACAATTCAATTTGAAATAGTTAACCTGTCGTCGCACCAATTGTCCGAGGCGGAGAATCAGGTCCTTTAGTTGGGACTGACCTTCTGTCCGGACTCTGATGCGGATAGATTTACAATTATCAAAGATATTCACTTATTTGCACGCAGACTTATGTTCAAAACTTTGTATGATAAACCCACTCAACTATCTGAATGCCTTGGTACTACTGCCCCAGATCCGGGCACCTATACCCTACAGGAACTTCGTGCACTAGACGACCTTATGGAACTTTGGGATGAGGGTTGCTGTGGGCCCAATGCCGAATCTGAGAATCCCCCCTTGGACGGTTTGGGGGCCACAGCTTTCCCTCCTCGTTTAAGTTAAAATCTCATAATTTTCCACTATTGAATAATAACCCCAATATATGGGCCTTTGTACAACAAACCACACGAGAGATTGAAAAGATCAGATGGCATGAGATTAAATAGCATAATCTCTCACTTCAGCAAAAACGTGCACTATCTTCCCTACAAAGTAATTCATCAATAATAATAAAACCAGCCGACAAGGGTGGAAATTTGGTAATAATGGATGTCAAATTTTATGAGGCTATGTGCTTAAAGATTTTGCAAAATAAAGATTGGTACAGACCAATTACCAAAACTGTAATTGATCATTACAATAATGAATACTACAGCATTATCGCAAAAGCCCACCATCAAGGCATTATTGATGTAAATACTTGGAATTTTCTTCAAGTCAAAAATCCAAAAATTCCTACTTTTTATGCCCTCCCAAAGACCCATAAATCCTTAACATCACCACCGGGCAGACCCATTGTATACGGTTGTGAGTGTGTAACTGAGAATGCTAATAGTCTTATTGACCAAGATCTTAATCCACATGTCGTGTCACTCACTTCTTATATTAAGGATACAATGGATGTGCTTAAAAGTATCGAAGTGGTAACTCTTCCCTCAAATACATGGTTGGTGACCATTGACATCGAAAGCTTGTACAACACTATTCCGCATGAAAAAGGTCTAGCAGTCATTGAAGCTCAATTGAAGGACAGAGGCAAACTAGCTAATGATTACAACCATTTTGTCATTGAACTTCTGAGATTCATTCTCACATGGAATGTATTTGTTTTCGGACTCTCCCACTACCTCCAGTGCAGGGGGTTGCGATGGGGACACGCTGTGCCCCATCGTATGCCAACCTGTACCTGGGGGGTGGGAGAAGGAACTATTTGCCAGGGACAACGTGCTAACTCTAACTGGGCCCGTCGCCACCTGGCTTCGATATATTGACGACATATTGATGTTTTGGACTGGCACCAAGGACAAACTGGACCTATTCATGACCATCATTGAT
Organism: Aquarana catesbeiana; assembly: GCF_042186555.1. Taxonomy (NCBI): domain Eukaryota; kingdom Metazoa; phylum Chordata; class Amphibia; order Anura; family Ranidae; genus Aquarana; species Aquarana catesbeiana. The sequence goes on from NC_133329.1 coordinate 160,429,896, forward strand.
AACAATCAATACAACCTTAAGTTCACTATGAATTGCGACCTTACTAAAGTTAATTTTTTAGATCTTGAAATTTTCCTCAATAGTGATGTCTCTTTGGGCACTTCTCTCTTCCATAAACCGTCAGCTGCAAACACCATCCTACGCGCAACTAGTTCCCACCCTGTTCCATTAAAGAGAAGTATACCATATAGCCAATACCTTCGCCTACAAAGGAACTGATCTAATGATGAAGACTTCCGCCGGGAAGCCTGTAAGCTCTACTTTAGATTACGGAACAGAGGTTATGGCCACAATTGCTTAAAAAAAGCTTTCTCTAGTCATCTTCCAGGACGGCACACCTGAGAGATGAGAGGCTCCTCCCTACAGGAAACACAATCAATCGACAGCTGTTTTAAGTCCCCACCCTTCCCCTTGATCCTCAGTTTTTGATTGTGTTTTTCTCCCTACACAGCAAAACCGTTTGTTTTTTTCCAAATGACCCGAAGCCTGGGGCTGGTGGTCCCCCCCTGGGAGCCGGACCAAATGCCTGGGGAAGGACTACGGCCACATCACCCTGAAAGTGAAAGAGGGCGCCGCCTGCCCGATCTCGTATGATCTCGGAGGCAAAGCAGGGTCGGGCCTGGTTAGTACTTGATGGGCCTCTGGGTCTGGCCGGATATATTTATCCTTCCTGGGGGGTTCCCCTATCCTTTCCTCAGGGGGGGCAGCAGAAACTGGAAGAGCCCCCCTGAGAGCTGAAGGCCCCTGGGTACAGTGGTGTCCCCAGAACTTCAGGGGCCTTTTTCCTGTCTCCCCCCCTTACCTGTCCGGGCGTCCGTTCAGACAGGGGTGCTGGCTGTCAGTTCTTTCCAGGGCCCCCGACTCCTGGGCCCCTGGTAGCTAGCGTGGGCTGCTGGGGAGGGCGCCGCCTGAACGACCCGCGTTCTTACCCAGGAGGGAAGGCAGAGAGTCAGCAGGAGCAGGCGCCCACATCCTCCTTTCGAGGAGGCACCAGTTCACTATGGTGGATGTCTGCCTAAACCACCTCAGAATGGAATGAGGAACGTACGGCATTGCCCCCCCAAGGGTATATACTGACTGGCAGGACACAGCCTAACCTTGCAGCTCCCTACGGGGACAGCAGTTGGGGGGGCACTTTGGCGGCTATCCTCCTTGCGTGTGGACCATAAGGATGGAAAAGCAAGCCCTGTGGCTGTGGAAAAAGGGGAAGACTACAACGGTGAGTACTTTCCTTTACCTTGGGAATTTAGCTGCAAAATCCCCAATCCCAGCCAGATGGTTTCTGGGCATTTGAGATAATCTCCCCTGGGGTCTAGATTCAAATAGCCCAGAAGCTTCTGCTAAAAACACCAGCTACAGCTCCCTCTTACATCAGAGATGCTGTATGGTGGACAAGTGGTGCAGAGGAGCGAGTGTGCCTAAACCACCTCAGATGGGAAAGAGGAAGGTAAGGCATTTCTTCCCCTTCCCCCTGAATTTACTAAGTGGTGCAGTGCAGGACCTGGGGTCTGCATAACAAAATAGCCCAGAAGCTACTGCTAAAACCACCAACCACAGCTCCCTCTTACAGCAGAGACACTGTGGTTATCACAACAGTAGGTTTCCAGACTCTCCCTACATGTCCGGTTGTGGGACATTAGTAGGGATGAATAGAGCGAAGGGGGGGAGGACCTGGTAGATACAAAGAGTTCCTTACAGGCCAGGTATACCACTGAACAATTTATGGATTGTGCAATGGTTGAAGGATTCAGGAGTAAGCTCTCCTGGTCAGCAGGTGCACTAGGTTATATGGCCCTATTAGCCCAGCTGCTAGGAATCTGAAGTCATAAGCTCCAACCTCCCACTCCACCTTTACATTGTGGTTATATTAAAGTGCAGGAGGTAAGAAAAACCTTTTTGTTGGTTTGGGCTACAGTCAACTCAGTGACAGATCTAGGCGATTTACCATAAATCGCTTCCTATATCCTTTAATTAAGGATTTTCTGTGCAAACATATGCAAGAGCTAGATAGATACATGATTGCTTGTATAAAGCCTGCAGGTGGCTATTTTCCTCCAGGCTAAATTGGTGATCACCTTTTCTAGAGGCTGTCCTAAATTGGTCTCTAGGGCTGGGGTCATTGAGACTTTAGTTTCTGATCAGCCCCACCTGTGTGTGAGCTGGCCAGCGTTTGCTCAGTCTACGGAGGTAAGGTAGGACAACAGCTACTATAGTAAGGTGTCTAACCATTTTTAGAATTTGTTCCTTCACTGGGGGTGAAGTGTTAGTATCTACAGCCCAGGCTATGCCTAGGGATCAAATTGCTCTGTTTGGTTATTTCATAAAGGGATACACCATGACTCCTCCTTGGTTGCACACCAGTAGACCTCAGTAGTGAAGGTTTGTCCTTGCTGGGATGTTTTGTGGCACAGCAGAAATACACATTGAGATTTGTGACATCTCTGCTCATAAGGGGTATAGTGCTGTACATCAGAAATGCACTGCACTGAAGCTTTGTTGTTGTCTGTTTATATCCTAAAGGTACTGCTTTATTTGGCTACAGATCAGAAAAATACAACAGGGAAGGTGGTCTGTACTTTCTGGTCTTGTGATGCATGGCGGAAATGCACATCATTGAGTCTTATGACATCTCTGCTCATATTTGTTATATTGCTGCACATCAGACATACTCAAAATTGAGTTCTGCCTGGGGTTTTTTTTTTTGTGTCCTGTATTACTGCCTTATTGGTTGCTTATTAGATAGGCAGTAGTGAAGATTGATGGTCCTGAATTGTTGGGAAATACAAATTGAACCTGTGCCAGGGGTAGTAATAGTACTGCCTTTGGTAATCGGTGCAGCCCCGCAAAGTGGCGTCAGGCTGACAGTGCTATTAACGGCAAAGGTTGCCGATTTTAGGCATGCGATTTGACATGTTGAGTCGCATGCCAAATCCCTTCAATATGGATGTGCTATCTCTATTCAGATTGTTATATTGTTGCACATCAGATATATACAAGATTGAAGGGTGTCTGTCCTTTTATGTCTTACATTTACTGCCTTATTGGCTGCATATCAGAAGGGACACAGCAGTGAGGTTGCTTGTCCTTTTCTGATTTGTTTTTGCTGCCTCAGCAGGGAGACACATTGAGGATGGTGGCGTATCTGCTCAGTATTGGTATATTACTACACATCAGACATACACAAAGATTGAAGATTGTTTGTGTCCTGTATGTTCTATATTTACTGCCTTATCGGCTGCATATCAGAAAGGCACAGCAGTGAGGGGTGTCTTTTCTGTTTCTCATTGTTCTACCTTGCTGCTTCTTAGGGATACACAGCAGGGAGATACAGCATTGGGGACCCCTCGCTTGTTCAACCTGAAAATTGCAAGTTACCTGCGACCTGTGTAATCTTGAGGTCTGTGGATCCAGAAAGCAGGGTCTGCTTGGTGGCGCTGCGACCTGGAGTTGCTCAGACACAAATGGTTCCCGTTGGAAGCCAAAGTGTATGACTTTTCTCTTGCGTTTTTGCGGTTGCAGGTTGGGTCGCACAGGTGTGGGAGCCCGAAGTTCCCTTCTGGTTGAGGTTTTGCTACACACAAGAATAGACATCATGGAGTTTATTGCCTTACTTTGCAATACACCAGAAAGATCGCAGCTAGGAAGGCTGTCTGTTTTTATGTGGCTGCACAGCAGAAATACTCAACATTGAAGCTTGTTGGTGCTTTCTGTTTCAGATTCCCTTACCTTACTGCACTTCAGAAAAACACAATGCTGCAGGTTGCTTGGGTCCTTTCCATGTTGGTTCTATGTGACTGCACTACAGAACTGCATAGCAGAAAAGATATTGTCTTGTTATGTTGGTTTAGCTAGCCAGTGCCATATTGATCTTATAACTGTATTTGGTGGTTCATCAGAAATACGCAACATAGAAGTTTGGGTCTTTCTGTCTTATATTTATGGCCCTGTTTTGCTGTACATCAGTAAAACTCCACCGTAAACAGGACTCCCGTCCTTTATGTATATATATCAGTTATGACCTAGCTAGCTGCACTTCAGAAACACGCAGCATTTAGGGTCGGTTCACACTGAGGCAGCACGACTTACAGCGCGACTGCCTCAGGCGACCCAGGACACGACTCAGCGGCGACTTGCGAAACGACTTCTGTATAGAAGTCAATGCAAGTTGCCCCCAAAGTCGTACAGGAACCTTTTTCTAAGTCGGAGCGACTTGCATCGTGCCGATTTAGAATGGCTCCATTGCACAGAACAGGACGCTACTTGTCAGGTGACTAGGTCGCCTGACAAGTCGTCCCAGTGTGAACCAAGGCTGAGGGTTTGCGTGTGTCTTAATGTTTTTACAGATTGGCTGCACATCAGGAAACCAGACTGTGAGGACTGTTTGTCTACATTGAAGTTCAGATTTGGGTCTCTCCCATATTTGATATGTTGGTTTAGCTAGCCACACTCGGATACACATTATTGTCTATGCTTGTGTCCTTTCTGTCTAAATCTATTGTGCTGGGTCCACAATCTATGATCTTTTTTAATTTGTGATATTAATAATGCATGTATCACCTTTTGTATTTCAGCCCTCTTTTCCGTGGAGGGGCCTGGAGTTCTGGCTGCAGATGTCACATGTCAGAAAGCCTCAGCCCCTTACATTCAGGGATGCTGGAACCATTTCCTAGGGTTGAAGCCCAGTAGGGTTATAGGACACTGGAGGAAGGCGATAAAGAATCACCCTGCTTAGTAAGAACTTGGGAAGTTCTGTTCAGAGGAGTATTATGACCTGAAGATGAAGTATAAAGATGTATATCCGACCGAATAGGTTACGGCTCGGTGCATGGCCTTCATCTCACCCTTCTAGCAGAACTAGATGTAGCAGTATAAGTGTTATACTCCTGCTATGAACTTTATTCTCCTGAAGTAGGCACTCAGGCGTAAGTAAAGCCACAGAGTGGGCATGCCTTAAACCCAGGGATCAAGCCTCGGTTAATCTATTACCCTTAAGTAGGCTTCCCTTTAGTCTTTGCTGATGTAAAGATAAAAAAAAAAAAAGGTTGTCTGTTAGGGGCCCACCTTTTTTTGCAGTTTTAATTCCCTGAACAGGGTAGTGTTAAGACCATAGGCGTGCGCACAGGGTGTGCCCAGGCACACCCTAATCACCCCATGCGCATTAGTATTAACGCTCTGTGTAGCAGCAGGAACATGTGAAAGATCTACATCTTGCTGGCTCTGCCATAAGAGAAGTGTCTATGCTCTTCTCTTTCACTGTGGCAGCAGAGAGATCAATTTGCCAGGGTCATATATATGTAGACACACACACATGCATGTGTGTTTGAGCTTTAGGGTGCACACCCTAATGAAATTGGCTGCGAACACCTATGGTTAAGACAGGCCCTCTTAGTGATCAATTAGTGTCCTTGTCTTACAACACAGGTCTCTGATTAATCTTTAAGGGTTCTAAGTAGCACCTACAGGCACAATAGGCCATGGTTGTTAGATGTGTGAGACAGGCAACATTGATAACCTACAAGTTTAACATGTTTTCTGATTCCATCTTTAAGAGCCCACTCCACCTAGGTCCTGCATCCGAAGCAGAGAAGGCAGGGACATCGGTGGAGTAGACCTGCAGATCAGCCGCATGATCCAGCTATAATACCTTCATCAAGCATATGGAGTGGAGGTAAAACTCACTGCAGAACCAAGGTCCGTCAAGAGGGTCTTGCAGTGGTCCCACCCTAAGGTAGGCCTGAGGTACTTGATTATCCTCTCAGGTGTGCCGTCCTGGAAGATGACTAGAGAAAATTGACAGTTACTTACCGATAACTGTTTTTCTAGGATATCTTCCAGGACGGCAGGCCTACTTCCCGCCCGTTGGAGGAGGGAAAATGGTAGAACACTAGAAGGTGAGTACCTATGAGGAATGATTTCCCTTGTGAACCAGGTTCAGGAGTTACTTCTCTACAAACTGAGGATCAAGGGGAAGGGTGGGGACTTAAAACAGCTGTCGATTGATTGTGTTTCCTGTAGGGAGGAGCCTCTCATCTCTCAGGTGTGCCGTCCTGGAAGATATCCTAGAAAAACAGTTATCGGTAAGTAACTGTCAATTTTTAATAAAACTCTAAAGCAAAACAGAAATTCTCTGATCTATTCCAATCGAAATAAGGAAGCTAATGAATGCATTAGAATCATTACCCCGCACTGTAGGCAGCATCAACAAGTTTGTACAATCCTAAAGAAGTTTTGGCCCTTACTTTCAACAGACCCTGTAATCAAAAAATACATCAAATCATACCCAGTTATTACCTTTAAAAGAGCTAAATCTATAAAAGATCGGGTAGTTCACAGCCATCATAACCCAATATCCACCACAGTTCCTGCTTTGACAGGAACTTTTTCCTGTGGTGGCTGTGACATATGTAGTTTTATCAGCAACAGTACTGGTACACTTCTTCCAAATGGCACAACTCACTTCATCAAATATAAAGTAACCTGCCAAACCCCCGGCGTGGTCTACATAATTCAATGCCAATGTGGGTGTTATTACATAGGTAAAACTAAACGTCCCTTTTTTAAGAGGATTCGTGACCATGAAGGTCCTATTGCCAAATGTAAAATGGTAACAGTCGTTAGTACACATGTACCACAACTTCAACTCCCAAATGATCTCTTTTTCTGCTCTTGACCATGTACCACAACTTCAACTACCAAATGATCTCTTTTTCTGCTCTTGACCATCTGCCCCACAATGCCAGAGGAGGCAGTGTTGATCGCGCTCTATTACAACTAGAGGCCAGATGGATACATAGCCTCAAGGCTATGGTTTACCCTGGCCTCAATGAAACAGCTAGTTTCAAGCCTTCTTTGTAATCTCACTGTTCCATCTAGTCCATTCTTTGGACCCACAACATCTCCCCCTTTCCCCACCTTTCTGCATCGTTTCCTCCCCCTTCCTTCCCGTTTTTTTCCCCCCTTCCCTTCCTTGGATTATTTCTACCTTTTACAATTTTTCTATATTTTTTTGTATTTTCCTTCCTCCTTTTTTTTCTCCAATATTGATTAAAGTGCATTCAAATTTATTTATTTGTAATATTATTGACCATTTCTTTGTTGTGACACTCCTATCATAATGTATTATGAACTCTTGTCTGTATATTTTTTCAAGACTAAAATGTGCCATTTATATATGTTTTTATGTTTGATGTTTACCGACTGTCTATTCGCCACATATCTGCCTCTCTATTCCATTATTTCCTCCATAGTTGCCCCTTGTCTTCTTTACACCTATTGTCATTTAACAATGCCTTACCAGCGATGTGACTGGCACTGCGCTGTACTTATTCCTTTCAGTTTACCTGAAATCTTATTTATTTACTTTTTAATTTTTTCAATATGTTCCCTTGCCTCATCCATCATCACTTTTTTCCCAATTTTTTACACTTCCATCATGACCTCTCCCTCACATTTATGAGTCTGTGAGTGGAGACAGAGGATAGAGGCACGCCCACTAAATGGGCTATGTCAGCTGCTCGAGCGCCCGCCCCTCCTATCCCCACACAGCTCATGTTGCCTTATGGGTAATGTAGTCTTTTACCCTCATTCTCACCTGTCTCCGTGTAGCTCTTCCTTTTCCCCCACTCCACTGGATGTCGGCGGACACGTGATCGGCACGCATGCACATTTAAACCTCCCTTATCATACGGCATTTAGATGATGAAGGGCTACCATCCGGGTGTATTTTCCTGCACAAGGTACTTTTTGAAGTCACTCTCTTCTTGTCACTTTTCTTTACAAGAGTTTGTTGCTCACCGTTCTGTCCCCCATTTAAACCTTTCCTGCTCTTTGCTCAATACTGCTGGTTCATGTTAATTATTTATTTAATACAAGCACCTGTTACCGTCTTTTAAAGGTATTTTTCTGCCCACTTTTCGGTTTGAACGTGGGTATAGACGATCTGTATACAGGGTTATGGTTTCGTCCTATATGGATGACCAATATATTTGATAGTTTTTGCAAAGTTCATTTCTTTCTAAATCAACCTAATTATGGCAGTGTTTTCTTTTCTCTTCCCGTATACTTCCCCATACTCAGTACTAATTAATGTAGATATTTACTATGGCCCTTATCTTTTTTACTCAGATAAACATTTCCATTTGGCAGCCCTCGCTTTTCCTTAGACCTAATCGGTCCTGTGTAAGTATTTTCCCCTCTGGCCCATTTAACTTAGTTAATCACCTCATCACCTCACTTCTCTACACCATTACCACCCTCCGGTTGTTTTTACGCACATCTCACTCCCCACCTTATTCCTCCCATTTTTTTACTTCCGGCCCTTTCCTTCCTTCTTGTGCCCCCTTTTCTTACCTTCCCTACCCTACCCCATCCTCCCTTCTCGTTACCTTTCCTTCTTCTTCTTCTCCCTTTCCTCCCCTTCTTTCTATTTTCTTCTTCACTGTATTCCCCCTGCTCTTCCTCCCCCTTCTCTCCCCTCTATGACTATTTCACCTCCCCATTTTTCCATCACCATCCCATTCACATTATTCTCTCATGTGGCAGACACGGTGCCACAGCCCTCACCTGGGCCCACCCTGGCCAACTTCTCCAGTACATCGCTATGTCCGTCCTCCTACGTCTGATTCCATTTTGACAGCAGGTAAATATTCAATAGTTGGCAGGTGAACAATCTAGCTTTGGACAGTCATTAACATCTTTCTTTTCCCTTAATTATATATTTTTGGCTAATATTTTGATGGCGTCTAATTGTATTTTATTCTATGCAGTGACATATCCAGCTTGGTCCCTCAACACATATCCCCTGAGGAAGCCCCAATGGGCGAAACATGTCGGGACTATAGTGCTGAGTGACCCCTCATTCTTTATGTTGATATGTATATGTATTGCTGTTGGTTCTATATTATGCATAGCTAGCATAATTTTTTAAACTTTGTGTATGTTGAGGGATCTGGCTATTATCAACAAAGGACCTCATTTCGGCTAAGGTTGGCGAGACTTTGGAGGAGTACACATCAGCATAGAAATCTCTAGACGTGGAAAGAATACCTGAGTGGGAGGAAACCAGGTCTCTTGAGGGGCTAGTAATTGCCTCTATGTGGGTGGGATCCTCTCTGTGATCTTGCCATCATAGCTAGCATATGACCTGTATTTTCCCTTTCCTCAAAAAATCTCTGAAGAAAGAACCTTTTGTTTTCCGCTTTCGTTAAAACCATCTTCTTAGCTATATGTTGAGCTTCATGCCATGCCCTTTCAGTTTGTTCAGAGGGGGAGTCGACAAACACTGACTCGGCCCTCTGAACCTCCCGCAGCACAGATTGTTCCCAGGATTTGGTCATGGTCTTAATGGCAGAGATTGTTATGATAAATTGGCCTCGTAGAAAGGCCTTCAGCGCGTCCCAGAAAATTCCAAGACTAGTCGATGATTTGTTTAGGTGAATAAATGTGGGGAGAGTGTTATGTATGGGATAAGGACTAGGAAATAGCGTCAACCAGAATGAGTTAATTTTCCAATAAACTCATTTTGGCTATGCCCAATGTGAAAATCTGGATACACAGGAGAGAATGGTCAGAGACAGTTCTCGCTTCATAGCATGAGGAGGACACTAAGGGGGAGCATTTCTTCATTGCCCAAAGATCGATTCCAGAAAGTCCACCATGCGTCACCGAGTGTCATGAGTAGTATTTAGCCGGTGGGTTTTTGAGTCTCCATACATCCCTTAAGCCTAGCTCTGACAGAAGCCAAGGAAAGGAGGTTGGACCCTTCCCTGAACTTTGTTGTGGAGCCCGGGGAGAGTATTTGTCAAGGTCTGCGTATAAATAGTTGTTTAAGTCTCCAACAATGAGTGTAGGAATACCGGGGTGTAAGTTAGTTATAAGCTTGATGACTTCCACAGAGAAAGGGGGAGGGACATAAATATTCACTATAATGCAGACCAAGCCATCTAGGTTACACAATAAAAATATAAAATTACCATACGGATCAATGAGCGAGGTTGAGCATGCAAAAGGCATTCGGACAAACTAACACACTAAACCCTCTGGAGTAGGAGTAGGAGGAGAAGACAGAGTGGAACTGAGTGCTGAATACACGGGTAGGGAATGGGCATGCCTAGGCAGAAGACATGTGGATCTCTTGTAAACACACCAAAGAGGAGCCCAGGCGTTTAACCATGTGAGATACAGCCAACCGTTTCACCCTGTCTCCCAAACCCTGCACATTCCAGCTTGTAATCGCATTATGTTTAGCCATGGAGATTAAAACGCAACCATATATGACATATATCAGCGGGCCAAGTTGAGAAAGGGTTCGGGTAATGCTCAGGTGGCAATATGCTAGGACAAGCAAATATAGACACAGATGATCCCATGAGGCATAGCACAGTCCACGACCATGGAGGTAATTCCTGTGGAGAAAAAGATTAGGCAGGTAGAGAACCCAGGGACCAACAGGGTCCAACTTTTTACAAAAGAAAAACTGTAGTGTCCACGAGGGACTAGCAACTAGGGGGCTAAGTTCAGTAGCCGGCATTGAAGAGCCAACAGGCAACAAGCCATGTGCCTTATCCGAAGGCACAGTTGGTGTTGAAGTGACTTGTGAAAACAGTCAACCGCCTTTGCAGAATCACCATAAGAAAACTGACCAAACTCTTGATAGTAGACTAGTACCAGGCTGTAGAAGGTGTAGTTGGCAATCAGGTTGCCCTACGGCGTCTGACCAGCTTATTTCATAAGGAGCGCTCCTCCCTATCTAGCCACTGCATTGCCAGAGTAGGCTTCTCAAAAAAATGCACTTCATCCCTGGCTACCACATGCAAGCAGATTGGGTAAAGCATGACATACTTCAATTCCAGGGAGCGAAGCCTTTTTTTCACTTCATTAAACTAAGCACGTTGTTTTTGTACCTCTGCCGAGAAGTCCGAAAACAGTGAAATCTTGGAGTTGTCCTTCACAAGAGCATCCCCCATTGATCTGGCCTTAGAGAGAATCACGATCTTTGTAATTGAGCAGTTTAAACAGGAAAGCTCTAGGAAGATTGCTTGGAGGCAGGGGTCTAGTGGGGACAGTGTTTGCGCCCCACTGTAAACATCTGTGAAAATGAGTCCTTCCCAAATTTATTTAGCAGCCATTGTTGTATAAAATGTACAGGATTTTTCCCCACCATCTTTTTTTAGGGATGCCTATGGCTCTGACATTATTCCTGCGAAGCTGGCTTTCTAAATAGTCAAGCCGTGCAGAATATTTAGCCACCAACAATTGTTGAGCATGCGATTCCCTTTGCATGGGGGCCCAGTCATCTTCCAGTGTACTGATGCGCCCTTCAATGGCTGAAGTGCGGTGTCTCAGTTTTTGCATGTCTTGGAGGAATGACATTTCAGCTTTTACCCCCTTAACCTCTGAGGCCAGGGCTGTAATGGAGAGGTTGCTTGATGGGCCTGCAGAGAAGATGTCTCGCAGCGTGGGTTCTGGCCCAGCAGGGTCTGGGGTCATGGCCATATGTGGGGCTTGAACAATAAGGGAGGTACTCCAGTGTCCCATGGAAGCAATGGTGCTGTCGGATCCTCGAGTGGCACTGTGTCATCAGTGTCGGACTCAGAGCCGCTGTGACCATCCTGCATGTCCCCAGACAGCGCAGAGGAGTCCCGTGCAGCAGGCATGGAGAACAGCTTTTGAGCTGCCTCCTTGTACTTCTCCTTGGCAGATTTCTGTGACGAGCCACCATCTTGAGCCACTTGGTCTGGTATTAGGCGAATAGCAGAGGCACGTCTAGACATCTCTCTAGCAAGCAGGGGACACGGCGGCCACTGGACCAGAAGTTCAGCAATCACCGCAGGGCTAAATATCTCCAAAAATGGGTGATGTTCAGTCAGCAGGATAAAAAAGCGGAGATTCAGCAGAGCTCACAAGTCATGCGTCTGGCTATATGCGCTGCCAATCCTTGCCCTTCTCTGCATTTTTATACAGAAATAAAATACACTCAACTGTATGTTGTGTGAAATGGCCCTGAAAGCTATAGATCTTACAAGCTATGGTACCAGTCATTCAAAATTGATCACACCTGATCAACTGACATCTCATTTCTTGAGACGCTAACGAGCCAGGACAGTACAAATTACCCTTTTTTGGAAAGTAGACATTCCAAGGTATTTAGTAAGAGACAGTGAGTTTTTTTGAAGTTGCAATTTTTTCCCACAATTCTTTGCTAAATGAAGATTATTTTTTTCACAAAATTGTCATATTAACAGGTTATTTCTCTCAAATATAGAAAAGAATAACCGTGTTGTGCAAGAGAGAAGACTCTCCAACCCAACACCGCAAACAGATGACCAACTGGCCATCGAACCAACAATTTTGCTCATGGTTTGCTCAAACAAATAGGTATAGTTTCATTGAGACCAAATATGAATACACCCTCTATCCTGTCACATCAAGATATATAGAAAATAGAAAAAGAAGATTTCCACCTCACACCTGTAGAGCAATACATTCTATACCTAGCAATCTATGCATAATCAGTTGTGGAGGTGCCAGTCCAGGGGTGTCCAGCCAGGGTTGCCATATGGAACTAAATTTCCGAGATGCATTTCTATGCTGATATGTTGAATGTTCCCTGATAAGGATATAATTGACCTGTTCCACCCATTGTTTTTTAGTTGGAACATTTAAAGATAACCAGAATCTGGCCACCATCTTACAAGCCAGGTACAGCAATCTGGTCACTGCTATATTAATGGGGGGGGGGGGGGTATATTTCTTCATCTACCGCTCCCAAGATGCATATCAGGGGGTCCAAGGGGACCCTAATTTGAAAAACTGAGGAAATTACCTCAGTTACATCACCCCAGTAACGGTGCAACTTGGGGCATCGCCACATCAGGTGTATCAGTGACCCCTCCTCTCCACAACGTTTGGGACACAGGGAAGAGTCTCTTCTACCCCAACGATATAGTTGTATTGGCGATCACATTTTGAAGGTCCTGAAGCACCAATACAATGGAATTACCAACAAAATGACCATATTTTGAGAAGCAAACACCCCAACGTATATACTATGAGGCATAATGAGTCTTTTGACATTTTGTCATATTTTTTCCCACAAGCTGGAAAGAAAATTAATGTTTTTGTTTTTTTACACAAAGTTGTCTATTTAGAAAATATTTACAACTCATATGTACATACCAAATATTACACCTTAAAATACATTCTGCCACCCCTCCTGAATCTGGCGATACCACATGTGTGAGAATTTTAGGCTTCATGTACACTTTGTTTAACCTCTCCTAAAAGATTTAACTTGACAGCTAGAAACCGGCGTCTAAAAACGTCCGTTTAGCCGCATTTACATGCTGCGCTTGCATCTAGAAGCGTCTGTAAACAAATAGCTAAATACCATGTTTAGAACCTGTTACAGGCATTTGGTGTTTCAAATGCCTCTGAACATCCGTCTGAACCCATTTTTTTTTTTTTTTGCGTTCCAAAAAATGCTCCTAAACTCATCTGTCTAGAAACAACCCTTTGTACATGTACTGATAACATGGAGAAGAGTTCATAGGCAGCTGAAAAAATGCCCAACTGCTCCTAAACGTCCGTTTACCAGCAGCAGTGTACATGATGCCTTCAGGCATTCTAGGAGCATAAATTACACATCTAATTTCGTGACAACCTATCACACTTTTGAAGGCCCTGGAGCGCCAGAACAGTGGAAATGCCCACAAAATGACCTCATTTTGGAAACAAACACCCCAATGTATATTTTGAGGCAAGATGAGTCTTTTGAACGTGTTATTTTTTTTACAAAATTTTTTGTAAACTGGAAGGAAAATAAAAAAAACATTTCTTTTTACACAAAGTTGTCTATTTATAAGATATTTCTAACACATAGCATGTACATACCAAAAATTACACCCCAAAATACATTCAGCTACTCCTGGGTATGGCGATACCACGTGTGTAAGATTTTACCACAGCCTGGCCACATACAGAGACCCCCAACATGCAAGGAGCACCAAAAGTTGTTCAAGGAGCATAAATTGCACATCTTATTTTGAAATTTTTGAAGGCCCTTCATATTTCTAATGTATACCAAGAATTACACCCCAAAATACATTCTCCTGAGCAAAGGGTAAACAAAAGATTATCTGTGGTTTTAATAGTGCAGTTGTCCGCAGAGGAGAGCATTGGTCCAGACAGCAGGCAGGGATGTGGTCAGCAACAGTGAAAGGAATTGTCCAGGCAGCCTGCAGGGATACTGTCTATATACAGTCCCCAGGGACGGTACAAGTGGTGGGCAGAAGGGGGCGGATGCCCTGGGCAGAGCAATTTATTGTAGGAAGGGGGAGCAGTGGTGGCAGTGTGCTGTTAAACCAGTGTTGCCAACCGCCCGTAAAAACAAGGCGATTTCTCCCTGTCCATAAATGTCCGTGACCGTGATAGGACAAACATGCCTGTCAAAAGTAGCAGTGACCGAGTCGGCTTTGAAGTGCGCATGCGCAGTTCCGGTGAGCTGCCCGACTCCCTAGCTGAGCCGTCGAGCCGATGCGATCCTGTATTCTGCCCGGGCCCAGGGGGGCGGATTTGACAGAAGCTGTGTGGCGTGCTCTTGGCGGCGATGCAAGTGATGTCATGGCGCATGCTGCCAGGCGTGCCAGCCTTTAAAAATACAGTAGCTGAGTAGGCGGCCGCAGAATGGAGGAGTCTTGCCTTCATGGTGCCGGCGGTGGTCTGACAATTCAGTAACAGCCCAGCAGCTGCCCAGGCATCCACAGCACAAACTGACCAGCTCAGGGCAAGCCTGCATTCTCAGACTTCCTTGCTTTAAGGTAATAAATAAATGAGGTGATGGGGGCAGGAGGAGCTTGTGGCAGGAGCTGGTGATGGTGGTGGGAGCTGGGGGGGGGCAGGAGCTGGAGGGGGCTGGTGGTGGCAGGAGCTGGTTGGGGCAGGAGGTGACAGTGGTGGCAGGGTTTGCTGGTGATGGTGACAGGAGGAGCTGGCGGTGGCAGGAGGTGACAGTGGTGGCAGGAGCTGGAGGGAGCTAGTGGTGGCAGGAGGTGAAGGTGGTTGCAGGAGCTGGAGGGGGCTGGTGGTGGCAGGAGGTGACGGTGGTGGCAGCAGGAGCTGGAGGGGCCTGGTGGTGGTAGGAGCTGGTTGGGGCAGGAGGTGACGGTGTTGGCAGGAGCTGGTGATGGCAGGAGGAGCTGGCGGTGGAAGGAGGTGACGGTGGTGGCAGGAGCTGGTGGTGGCAGGAGGAGCTGGGGGCAGGAGCTGGCGGTGGCAGGAGGTGACGGCTGTGGGGGCAGGAGGTGACGGCGATGGCAGGAGCTGGAGGGGGCTGGTGGTGGCAGGAGCTGGTTGGGGCAGGAATGTGATGGGACAGGAGCTGGTGGTGGCAGGAGCTCCTGCCCCCATCACCTCCTGCCACCACCAGCCCCCTCCAGCTCCTGCCACTACATATACTGCAACGGGGCTGCAGCTACAGTATTGTTTCCAGTGATGGAACATAGTAGCAACCAATGTAGCATTTTAATTAAATAAATAAATAATTTATGTATAGGATGGATGTCTTGAATATTTCTGAATATTTCAGTCAGAGTCTGAATTTAGTTGTAATTGCTTACCCTTGCATTATTGAAGCTAAAAGGTGTTTCTTTTCTAATAACAGTAAATTTATCAAATATGCTATATTTATGCAAATGGTTTTAATTATTAGCAACAATTGGGGAGTTTAAAATGTTCAATTTCAATATTTAACAGTATTATAAATAAAGAGGAAGTTTATGTATTCTGAGCGTTATGCCAGAAGAACGAAAGAGGAAGTGCTTTCCTTGCTTAAATCTATGTGCTAGATTTAGGCCCCATTCACATCTGAGCGTTTTGACTCTGAAAAAAAAAAAAAAAAAAAATTATTCTGTATGGAGATGTATTCATATCTCCACTCTAAAACGCCTGAAGCCAATATGTGTAAAAGAGGTCACACAAGGAAAGGCGAATCTGTTGAGAAATAGCACAAGAAGTTTACTGATTTGGGTTTTAGCGCGCTGAACAGAGCGGATAGAGGCATGCTAGCTGCTGCATTTATTTCAGGTCTTAGAGTCAATCCGAAAGGGTCTGGGTATAGAATAATGGAGCTGAAACATTGTTATTAGTAGTTATTAGGTCCAGAATCCTCACAGAGCAGTAGAGAGTAGCTCCTCTCATGATGGCCTCTGACACACCCTATCTGCGCCCACCAGTACCAACTCCACGTGTCTGCTACAACTGCGGAAGACCCAGCCACTCCAGAAGGGAATACCAAAGCCCCTGGAAATTCACTCACAGTCAACCAAGCCCCAACCGTGGTACACATGAAAACGCTCAGTACCAGGGACATGACACCCCACCTCGCCTACCACCTGGCCCACCTCTCCGGATCACATGGACCTTCTCCACAAGGATTCAGGCAAGCCAGTTACACCTGGACTGTTATGCCACAAGGTGCCAAGAACTCCCCCTCCCAATTCGCCAAGGCAATGGCCCTCATTCTGGACACCTGGATGAAGTTACACCCAGACATTGTACTCCTTTAGTATGTAGATGACTTCCTGCTTGTGCAGATACCCTTGGTGATGCCTCAATCTTCTCTGAAAGCCTCCTCCACTACCTGGCTGAGCAAGGATGCAAGGCCTTAAAGCAAAAAGTCCAGAGAGAAGGTGATTTTCCTAGGCCACCGCATCTCCCAAGGCACCCGACATCTCACTGAAGAAAGAGTTGCTGCAATCGAGGGCATCCCTCAAGGTCAAAAGCCCCTTCACGCTTTTCTAGGATTAATCTCCTACTGCCATTCTTGTATCCTAGAAGCCTCCCTCTTGATGCAACCCCTTTATGATGCCCTAAAATCTGACCCTTTCTCGCTTTCTCCAGAAGCTGTGGACAATTTTGAAACTGTGAAGGAGATCCTCTCAGCAGCCTCTGCTTTGAGACTAAAAGACTTTCAAACTGTTTGTCTCAGAGAGGCAAGGACATGCCACAGGAGTTTTGGCTCGGGCCCATGGTAACAGACACAGACTCATTGGGTATTACTCCTGTCAACTGGACTCAGTGGCCGGGGGGAACCTCCTGCCTCAAAGCCGTCTATGCAGCCCAGTGCCCCTCATGACATAACTGCCATACTGAACCAAGTACAGCCCAAACACCTGTCCTCAGCAAGACACCTCAGACTCCAGTGTGCCTTGCTTCTCCCCAATAACATCACCATCCTCTGATGTGATACCCTTAACGCATCCACTCTGCTTCCTCTTCTCGAGGGGGGAACCTCTTTGGAGAATGATCCTCATCTCACCACTTATGACTGCTTCAAAGTGATGAAGATGGAAACAACACACTTACCGACAGTCAGTGAAACAGCCCTTAAGAATCCTGACTTAACCTCCATGTCTGCCCAGGAAGCAGAACTCCAGGCCCTAACTATGTTATGCAAATTGGCAGAAGGAAATTTTCCGGATTATCCGGAAAACCAGAGGGTTCCTGACAGCAGCAGGAACACCTGTAAAACACAGTGCAGCTATGAAGGACTTAATGGATGCCCTACTCCTCCCAGCACAAGTGGCTATACTTCAAGAGGTAGCCATCAAACAAAAAGATGGTATAACCTAGTTCTGGTATAACTCATCCAATACACGTTGCCACTTTTATATCCTCTTATGAACAGATAATTCAATCTATGTACAAGATCCAGTCCTGGAATGAAGCAGTAAGACCCATGACTGTGTATGTATGCGTCACTGACACCTATTGGGGTAACAACTGCCTGGGGAGCAGTGGGTTGGAAAACTGGGGGTACAAACCTGAAAACGTCCAAAAATAGAAAAGACAAAAATGGGAAGTCACTCTTACATAGAATGACAGTCAACAAACACACAGATCAGCCTTACACCAAAGAGTTCAGGCTGACCATTGAGAATCCTAGCCCAGAAGACAGTGGGACCTATGTTCTGAGCTTATGGTGGGGAAGTGGATATCCCGGTTTTAGAAAGCCTTTCCAACTGAAAGATCTGTTCAATAACCCAGATTGGGGAGTTCCCCAATCCACATCTAGCTCAACCCCCCTGAGGCCCCATATACAGACATTAAAGGACATGGTGGCCATAGCAGACCCTACCTTTTGAGGTTCTCAGATGTTTCCTTAGCCTGTTTACCAACACAACCACTAACCACTCCCTGTGTGAACATTGGAAGAAGGAATATCCCATAGTTACCAAGACCCCCAAAGCCAGGAGAAGGTATCGCCATATATCCTGGCAATTACACATGTTATGGACGGTATCAGGGAGTGGGAAAACTTCTTGGGAATTTCACTAAGGGTTACTGTGGATCTTAGTGAGGTGTCTGCAGATTTAGTGCAAATTCAAGTCCAGTCTTTGGGAGACGTGTACTGAATCTGCGGGGACATGAAAATTAGAAGCAGATTGACAGGACAGTGGACATGAGAGTGTGCACTGGCCAAGGCCATAATGCCTCTACATATTCTCTTGGAAAACCCAAAGCCAAATACAAACAAACAACACACCCAGGCCTAACAGGAGGCGTAGGAGTGCCCCAGCAGGAAGCTTCAACCACCCACATGTATACATAGATGCCATAGGGGTCCCTAGAGGGGTCCCAGATGAGTTCAAAGCAAGAGACCAAGTAGCAGCAGGGTTTGAGTCCCTGATCCCCATCATTACTGTAAACAAGAATGTAGACTGGATAAATTACATCTACTACAACCAACAAAGGTTTAATTACACCAGAGATGCAACACCATAGGGCTATAGGGAAAGATAGCCTGGCTGCATTTCGCCAGCTGTATCGAGGGGGGTAGCGAGCTAGTCACTGCGTCTTCTCTACATACACAGCTTAAAAGAGTTGCAGAGGGGAATGGGCCGGGTGTAGGTCTTTCAGTTTGAGGGACAGTTTGAAATGGACAGCTTCAAGGGGGGACTGTAATGGATGTGATCATGGTGAACTGTCTATTCCAATACCTGCTTTATATACCTAACATATATAAACTCAGCTTCTATGCTTATTAAGCTTTAAGACATTTACAGATATTCTGCAAAGCTCAAAGCTTGCTTAGGAACTGGACTGACTGCAAAGAGTTAATCAAAAGGTGTGCGCCTGCTTCCCAGGATACATTCAGAATATAACAGCATAACACAATGGAGCAAGAGAGTGCTGCAAAAACAATTGTTCACTTCTGCAAATGTGCATCAGCTGAAAGCCAAAATTTTGTCACATATTTGTATTTTTATATTTGTGGTTTGTATGCGCCAATCTTGTTGACGTATCTCAATCTTCAATGGAATTGTACAAAAGTCTTGAAAAGCAGAAATATTAAACAGAAAGTAATTTGACTCTGACTAAGCTGTCTCAGTGTGAGCTTACTTGAAGCATGCATGCTTTTGTATTCAACAATCTGATTGGGGGTAGATATAATAATATCGGAACTTTTGTTCTGAATCTAAAACAGTGTTGTATTGTTTTAAGTGATTTCTGGTTTTGAAAGGACCCTGACTCTTTCTTTATACCGGGGGGGGGGCGCAGTTTGCCATCTTCGCCCTGGGCACCAGATGGCCTTGTCCCAGCACTGACAGTCCAGGGCCAGTACAGGCAGGGATATTGTCAGCACAGTCAAAATATTTTAGGAGGAATTTTGCCCATTCCTCCTTGCAAAACTGCTCCAGCTCCTTCAAGTTGGATGGTTTGCGCTTGTGAACAGCAATCTTTAAGTCTGACCACAAATTTTCTATTGGATTGAGGTCTGGGCTTTGACTAGGCCATTCCAACACATTTACATGTTTCCCCTTAAACCACTCAAGTGTTGCTTTAGCAGTGTGTTTGGGGTCATTGTCCTGCTGGAAGGTGAACCTCCGTCCTAGCCTCAAATCACACACAGAGTGGTACATGTTTTGCTCAAGAATATCCTTGTATTTAGCACCATCCATCTTTCCCTCAACTCTGACCAGTTTCCCAGTCCAGACTGCTGAAAAACATCCCCACAGCATGATGCTGCCACAACCATGTTTCACTGTGGGGATGGTGTTCTTTGTGTGATATGATGTGTTAGGTTTGTGCCAGACATAGCGTTTTCTTTGATGGCCAAAAAGTTCAATTTTAGGCTCATCAGACCAGAGCAACTTCCTCCATTCATTTTGGGAGTCTCCCATATGCCTTTTTGCAAACTCAAAACGTGCCATTTTGTTTTTTGCTGAAAGTAATGGCTTTCTTCTGGCCACTTTGCCATAAAGCCCAACTCTATGGAGCTTTATGGCAGATACTCCAGTCTCTGCTATGGAACTCTGCAGCTCCTCTAGGGTTACATTAGGTCTCTGTGCTGCCTCTCTGATTAATGCCCTCCTTGTCCGGCCCGTGAGTTTTGGTGTGCGGCCGTCTCTTGGCAGGTTTGCTGTTGTGCCATGTTCTTTTCATTTGGTTATGATAGATTTGATGGTGCTCCTAGGGATCATCAAAGATTTCGTTTTTTTTTTATAACCTAACCCTGACTTGTACTTCTCAACAACATTGTCCCTTACTTGTTTGGAGAGTTCCTTGGTCTTCATGGCAGTGTTTGGTTAGTGGTGCCTCTTGCTTAGGTGTTGCAGCCTCTGGGGCCTTTCAAAAAGGTGTGTATATGTAATGACAGATCATGTGACACTTAGATTGCACACAGATGGACATAATTTCACTAATTATGTGACTTCTGAAGGTAATTGGTTGCACCAGAGCTTTTTGTGGGCTTCATAACAAAGGGGGTGAATACATACGCACATGCCAATTATCAGTTTTTTATTTCTGAAAAATAGTTTTATGTATATATTTATCTAATTTTACTTCACCAACTTAGACTATTTTGTTCTGATCCATCACATATAATTCAGATTAAAAAAAAACATTGAACTAAGGGCTGTAATGTAACAAATAGGTAAAAAGCCAAGGGGGTGAATACTTTTGCAAGGCACTGTATGTATATTATAAATGGCCAAATTGAAAAAATAGACTTTTATTTTGTACCAATGGTGGGTTCTTCTTACAGCAAGGTAGGGCTGAATCATTTGATCACTGAAGTCGACTTCCCACCCCCCACCCCCCCCCGTGAACAAATTGTAATTATGAACACATTCTGGTTTCTGGATTGGGCCGTTTCTTCCGGGGATTCGCACGTAGGTGTCATTGTGAATTGATGAAAGCATGTAGATGTCTATTTTGTCCCTCCACTTCATTGACAATGTTTCCTCGTTCTCCAAAGTCACTGACTCCCCTCATTATAGTCTTGTATTAACGAGCCTTTGTGGGAAGCCCTTCCTACTAGCACTCATAGTGCCACATGTTAGCGTTTTCTTCTTGTCAAGATTGCGGAAAAGGGGCAAATTTGTGTAGTAATTATCAAGTTCTAGACTATAAACGTTTTTAAGGAGTGGATATACAAGCTCCCAAACTATTTTTCCACTTGATACAATATATTCTGTGCATTCAGGAGGATGCAGCTGGGTGTCCTTTCCTTCGTACACTAGGAAGGCATAAGTGTACCCTGTGGCTCTGTCACATAACTTGTAGAGTTAACTCCATATCAGGCCCTTTTGTTAGGGATAAACTGCTTGAAGCTCAGCTTGCCAGCGAAGGGGACAAGTGACTAATCCACGCAGATATTTTTGTCAAGGATAAATAATTGGGCAAATTTCTCAGAGATAAAATTTAGAAGTGGACAAATTTTATACAATTTATCATATACTGGGTCATTTCGGGGAGGGCACTGGGTGTTATTGTTGTAATGGAGGAACCACATAATCATTAGATATCTTGTTCTTGGCATAATGGATGAGTTTTTTTTTTTTATGAGGCCCAAAAAAGATTCTAAATTCTTCCACTGTTAATTCTCTCCACTCATAGGGGCAGGCATAACTAGGTTACACTGGGCCACAATTGAACTTAAAAACTTAAAGCGGGAGTCCGGCGACCAATCTTTTTTTTTTTTTTTTTTTTTTAGGTCATTGAGACACTTTGCTAAACCCAAAATAATACTCACAGTTTGGGTGTAATATTTCCGCCTCTGTCTGTTTTCGTACTGAAGAATAACTTAAAAAATGTGATGCTGGCTGTTTCCATCTTGCTTGTGGGCATGTGAAGCCCACAAGCATTGATTTCCTGCACGCGGAGAATGCTGTTCATTCACAGCTTGTTCACACGCATGATCATTGTTTCCGCACTGAATCTTGGGAAGCCTGACCCTAAGGTCCCAGGAGACAGTGCGGCGCCGGGGAAAGGCAATAAACACGCCTAGTCCCACGGGAGGAGAGACAGGAAGTGCCACAATAAAGTACAATATAAAGGTAATTACAGCGATAAAAAAAAATTTCGTGCGGCATTTGAACATCTATGCAATTAACTGAAGGGGGTAAGATTAAGTTAAAAATTTGAGTGGAACCCCGCTTTAAGAAGTCATCCGTAAAAACCAAATTAAAAAAATTAATTGGGGCAGAGTTCTCCATGTTCACCTGGACACCTGGCTGGGCAGGAAAAGGGGGGATGTTAGCTGCTCCTGAATTAGGGGGAAGTCATAGAGGGTTTTGAAGGGCATATGGAAGGCTGGCATGGGTCCTAACCCTTTGGGGCTGAGGTGACACCCCACTAGTAAGAACAAAATATATGGACTTTAGAGGCACACCATAATTTTAAGTAGAAAAGTCAGAAAATGTATTAAACATGATTAAAAATGACATGGCATAACATGTTAAAACTAAACATGATGTTTGAGCTACACAATACTTGCAACACCTAACACAACCAATTGTTACCACAGTACAAACAGACCAACACTGATTCGATTCAGGTGATAGTAGTTGAAGGAAAAGGCTGGTTGGTGGTTGAGGCGTGATGAGGAAACTCTACATGAGGGGTCTCAAATTGGTGGCCCTCCAGCTGTTCCGATACTACAAGTCCCATGACGCATTGCAAGGCTGACAGTTACAAGCATGACTCCCTCAGACAGAGGCACGATGGGACTTGTAGTTCCACAAAAGCTGGAGGGCCAACAGTTTGAGACCCCTGCTCTACATGTTGCATGCCTTTAGGTGCTTCTTCAGGAGCTTGCAGTCTACATAAACAAATATAAATTAAAAACCGAAACAACCAAACAATCCATTTATTAACATCAACGTTAAAATATATCTATCATTAGATAGCAGTATACATAGTGAAATACATATCAACCATGTGCAACCTAAAATTCAGGTGGCCAAAGTGGGACAGCAAATAACCCCAGGGGGCCAAAGCCTAGCTTCAGGGGCGCATATAATTGTAGGAATAAGGTCTGATGGGTCAGGTAGTGATACAGCAATGAAAAGGGGGAAAGAAAAAGAAAGGTAAGAAAAAACACTTACAATATAAAATGTAAAAAGCAATATGTATGGGCAGGTCTGGCAGAGATGTCCACCAATCGACAGATCTGTATGTCTTAAATGATATATAACGCTACAAAAGAGTATATGAAATTGTATATATCTATGCACATAAGAAATATAAGCACAGACATGACACTGTAGCTCAAGGACATGGCTAGTGAGGACATTTAATACGTTTAACTTTCAAAAATAGCTTACCCCAATTTCCTTATAAACTATGAGTTCATGATGACGGGGGTGGTCATCATGAACTCATCAGCCAGACTGAGGAAATTACACGAATAGGCAATAGTACCAAACACTTGTGAAGAGGGAGCTAATAATGGCTAGCCCTCTATACAATCAACTTTTAAGTGTTGGACACCTATAAAGTACTAACAGGTATCAGGCTAAGAGGAGAAGGGAGAACAAAAAAGGGCGATAAAGGGTATACATCATGAATTAGCATATATTTAAAGATGTAAAGTAGCCAAAGACGATCCCAAACTAAAGCCATGATCCCAGGGGCTCAATATAGTGGAATATAAGCAGCTCAACCCTACCCAATGCTGGTAACATTTGGTAGCAACCCACCGTCCGTGTCTTCCAAGGCGGAGTAAAGCTGTCTCTGCTGAGGAAGCGCTCTGTATGTGTGTATATATATATATGCGTCCCGACCAGACGTACGTCATCACCAACCTGGAAATGACGACGCCCGAACCGGCCACTGACAGCTGCGCATGTGCCCACCCCCCTACTGGCTCAGGAGGGCGAACGATGCAACGGAAGCAGGAGGGGACCAAATATGAGAACCAGAAAGGACCCTCAAGCAAAGATGGAGGCTAGAACAGAGTGCAATGAGGCTTTTCCATGTGCTTCCTGGGCTCAGTCATCTGACATCATCGGTCACATGAGATAACGTAGGGAACGCATGGTAAGGCAGCATTCTACTCAATACAAGATGCTTTGAACTACTAAAAAAGGGTTTGCTTACTGGAGAAAATACAAATATTCACTAGATCCTAATGACAATAAGGTTACATTTTTGGGAGTGCATTAGTACATAGGTAAGCATCATAGTAAGCTCTATAGCCAATCCAAGATGCTTTTACTGCTAGTTGACGCCACAAACATTTCTGGCAATATCCTATAAAAAACACACACTTTTCCCCCTAGGAGATTCTCAGTGTGTTGAAAGTTTTCAGTAGGGTAGAATGAAGTCACTATTATTCATTAAAGGGAAACAGGACCCAGTTATTCGAATACAATTGTTTTTTAATACAGGAGAAGTGATCAACATCTGCTGAACAGGGACAACTTCACACAAATCGAATTTCGATCCATCTATTGTCAGCTTTCCTTGGGAAGTGCGAGCCACATTTAAAATTGGAACAGCCTGTGGCTTCTAGTAGTACTGATACTAGTCTGGCATGTCTAAAAGGTCTCAAAGCTGGCTATAGACTAGAAGATTTTCGTACAAAAATTCTTACAGTAATTTTGAGAACTTGGCAATTTTCAATCAAAAGTACCTAAATTTTGTTTCCTTTTACCATTCAGTTTCAAAATGATTGTAATATCCCAAACAAAAATCACATTTACTGTTAGAAACTTTATGGTTTGAAATTTTCCACCCCGCTCCTTTGAATTTTCTTGAACTTGGGGTCAAAAATTAATGTCAATTTGACCCCACTAACTATTCAAAAATCAAATGGTCTTGAAACAAAAGTTTTATGGTGTGGCCAGCTTAGGACTATCAAAACTTTTCTGGTACACTCCTTACTTAATCTGTTTTGTAGAGCAATGTTTCTCAACTCCAGTCCTCAAGTACCCCCAACGGGTCGTGTTTTTAGGATTTCCCTCAGATGAAACGGCTGTGGTAATTACTAAGGCAATGAAACTGATCAAATCACCTGTGCAAAATAATAGCAAGCCTGAAAACATGACCTGTTGGGGGTACTTGAGGACTGGAGTTGAGAAACCTTTGTAAAGAATCTGGAATACTCCTGATAAACTATTTACTTCTCCCAAACCAATATCCATTTTAATGAGGATTTTCAGAAGAAATTGGTTGTCCCGATGTGGATCCACTGATAATTCTGTCTTAGGCTGCTTTCACACTGCTCCGTTGCAAAAATGCAGTAAAAACTGATCACTGTATTGGCGTCACTAGTGGTGTCAGTGACCCTCCCAGCCAGTGTCTGTTAGCACCAGATTTCCCGCCACCATATTACAGTCACATTATAGGTCGCTGATCACTGCCATTATAGTAGAGCGTCTATAGCTGCATAAATTCCAATATACAGTTGTGCTCATAATTTTACCCTGGCAGAATTTATGATTTCTTGGCAATTTTTCAGAGAATATGAATGATAACACAAAAATATTTCTTTCACTCATGGTAAGTGTTTGGCTGAAGCCATTTATTATCAATCAACTGTGTTTATTCTTTTTAAATCATAATGACAACAAACTATCCAAATGACCCTGATCAAAAGTTTACATACTCTAGTGATTTTGGCTTGATAACATCCACACAAGTTGACACAAAGGGGTTTATATGGCTATTAAAATGTAACCATCCTCACCTGTGATCTGTTTGCTTGTAATTAGTGTATGTGTATAAAAGGTCAATACATTTCTGGACTCCTGACAGACCCTTGCATCTTTCATCCAGTGCTGCACTGACATTTCTGGATTCTGGATTTGGAGTCATGGGGAAAGCAAAAGAATTGTCAAAGGATCTGTCGAGAAAGGAAGTTGAACTGTATAAAACAGGAAAGGTACAGTACCTTGCAAAAGTATTCACCCCCCTTGGCTTTTTACCTATTTTGTTACATTACAGCCTTTTAGTTCAGTGGGTTTTTTTTAATCTGAATTATATGTGATGGATCAGAACACAATATTCTACGCTGGTAAAGTAAAATTAGAAAAATATATACATAAAACTATTTTCAGAAATAAAAAACTGATAATTGGCATGTGCGTATGTATTCACCCCCTTTGTTATGAAGCCCATAAAAAGCTCTGGTGCAACCAATTACCTTCAGAGGTCACATAATTAGTGAAATGATGTCCACCTGTGTGCAATCTAAGTGTCACATGATCTGTCATTACATATACACACCTTTTTGAAAGTCCCCAGAAGCTGCACCACCTAAGCAAGAGGCACCACTAACCAAACACTACCATGAAGACCAATGAACTCTCCAAACAAGTAAGGGACAATATTGTTGATCAGTACAAGTCAGGGTTAGGTTATAAAAAAAAAAAAAAAATCTAAATCTTTGATGATCCCTAGGAGCACCATCAAATCTATTATAACCAAATGGAAAGAACATGGCACAACAGCAAACCTGCCAAGAGACGGCCGCATACCAAAAATCACACACCGGGCAGGGAGGGCATTAATCAGAGAGGCAGCACAGAGACCTAAGGTAACCCTGGGGGAGCTGCAGAGTTCCTCAGCCGAGACTGGAGTATCTGTACATAGGATGACAATAAGCCGTACGCTCCATAGAGTTGGGCTTTATGGCAGAGTGGCCAGAAGAAAGCCATTACTTTCAGCAAAAAACAAAATGGCACGTTTTGAGTTTGTGAAAAGGCATATGGGAGACTCCCAAAATGTATAGAGAAAGGTCTGATGAGACTAAAATTTAACTTTTTGGTCATCAAAGAAAATGCTATGTCTGGCGCAAAATAAAAACACATCACCCAAAGAACACCATCCCCACAGTGAAACATGGTGGTGGCAGCATCATGCTGTGGGGATATTTTTCAGCAGTTTGGACTGGGAAACTGGTCAGGGTTGAGTGAAAGATGGATGGTGCTAAATACAGGCATATTTTTGAGCAAAACCTGTACCACTCTGTGTGTGATTTGAGGCTAGGACGGACGTTCACCTTCCAGCTGGACAATGACCCCAAACACACTGCTAAAGCAACTCTTGAGTGGTTTAAGGGGAAACCTGTAAATGTGTTGGAATAGCCTAGTCAAAGCCCAGACCTCTCAAGCCAATCTGTGGTCAGACTTCAAGATTGCTGTTCACAAGTGCAAGCCATCCAACTTGAAGGAGCTGGAGCAGTTTTGCAAGGAGGAATGGGCAAAAAACCCAGTGGTAAGATGTGGCAAGCTCATAGAGACTCATCCAAAGCAACTTGGAGCTGTGATAGCTGCAAAAGGTGGCTCTACAAAGTATTGAATTTAGGGGGGTGAGTAGTTATGCACATTGACTTTTTCTGTTATTTTGTCCTATTTGTTGTTTGCCTCACAATAAAAAAAAATAAAAATCTTTAAAGTTGTGGGCATGTTCTGTAAATTAAATTATACAACTCCTCAAACAATCCATATTAATTCCAGGTTGTTGGGCAACAAAACACGAAAAATGTCAAGGGGGGTGAATAATGTTGCAAGGCACTGTATATAAAAAGATATCCAAGGAATTGAGAATGTCAATCAGCGCTGTTCAAATTCTAATCAAGAAGTGGAAAATGAGGGGTTCTGTTGAAACCAAACCACAGTCAAGTAGACCAACTAAAATTTCAGCCACAGCTGCCAGGAAAAGATGCGAAGAAAAACCCACAAATAACTTCAGGTGAAATACAGGACTCTCTGAAAACATGTGGTGTGGCTGTTTCAAGATGCGCAGTAAGGAGGCACTTGAAGAAACATGGACTGCATGGTCGAGTCACCAGAAGAAAGCCATTACTAAGCAAATGCCACAAAGTATCCCGCTTACAATACGCCAAACAGCACAGAGACAAGCCTCAAACCTCTGGCACAAAGTCATTTGGAGTGATGAGACCAAAATTGAGCTTTTTGGATACAACCATAAATGCTACATTTGGAGAGGAGTCAACAAGGCCTATGATGAAAGGTACACCTTTCCTACTGTGAAACACAGAGGTGGATCACTGATGTTTTGGGGATGTCATAAGGGGTGGAGCCCCTGGATGAAGTCGCACGGTGACCCCGCCCCATGCCAATATAAGTAGTGGCACACCGCGCACCCAGCATTAGAGCGGGAGAGAGCGTCGAGTCAACATCGGAAGAACAGCAGAGGGAGAAGACAGCAGAGAAGACCCGGCAAAAGAACGAGCAGACAGAAGGAGGAGAACCGTAGAGGCATAGAAGACATCAGCGGAGAGCAGAGAAGACCCGGAGAGGGGAGAAGAACCAGCAAAGGCAGAAGACATCAGCAGAGGAGGCAGAAAAGCTGTAAAGGGGAGAAGAAATCGGAAGCGACGCCGGAGCTGCCTTAAATTACTTTAAAAACCTGTGTACTGTTTAATTTTTGACACTTTTTTTTTAAGTGAATGAGTAGGGGTACAATGTATCCCCTACTCATTCACATAGGGTGGGGGGGCTGGGATCTGGGGGCCCCCTTGTTAAAGGGGGCTTCCAAATTCCGATGAGCCCCCCCGCATGCAGACCCCAACAACCAACGGCCAGGGTTGTCGGGAAGAGGCCCTTGTCCTCATCAACATGGGGATGAGGTGCTTTGGGCGCCCCCTGCCCCAAAGCGCCCACCCCCCATGTTGAGGGCATGCAGCCTGGTACAGTTCAGGAGGGGGGGCGCTCGCTCGTCCCCACCCCCTTTCCTGACCAGCCGAGCTGCGTGCTCGGATAAGGGTCTGGTATGGATTTGGGGGGGGGCCTTTTTCGGCGTGGGGGCTCCCCTTAACCACTTCAGCCCCGGGAAAGATTTTACCCCGTTCCTGACCAGAGCACTTTTTACAATTTGGCACTGCGACGCTTTAACTGACAATTGCGCGGTCTTTTGATGCTGTACCACAACAAATCCCCATGCCGCGACGCGCACGCGATCGTGCCCGCCGGCCACACGCGCCCTCTGGTGGGCGAAAACTGGTAGGACATACCCCTACGGGATTTCGCCCAGGAGAGCCACTATGCTGCAGTATATCTGCGTGACACAATCGATAAGTGGTTAAAATCTATGCCAGACCAAAGGGCCTGGTATCGTCTTGGAGGGGGAACCCATGCTGTTTTTTTTTTAAAATTGCGTGGGGTTCCCCATCAGAGCACAAGTCGCATTCCAAAGTCGGATCAGTTAAGACCGCGATCCAACTTTGATCCGACTTCAGTGATATTCAATGGGCTGAAGTAGGACCAAAGTTTTTTTTTTTTTTTCTTTTGAAAGCCTTTGGCGTGCAAAACACACCCCAAAAACTTCACCCGGTGCATAAAAAATGTGCACACACATAAAGAGTGCTCACAAAAAAGTGCCACGGGTACACAAGACGTGCCACTTCCCTGATCCCCCGGGGCGTTAGGCTCCAGACGGGGACAAAGGTACTTACTGTGGTCCATCCGGCCGAAACCAGACGGACCCCGTTCTCTGGAGGGCCTGCCGAAACAGGACCCACCCAAGTACTAGGTGGGGCTCTCCCGAAGGGAGACCCCATGAGAGAGGGCGAACTAAGCCAAAAGGCCATGTCCACCCCTTTCCAAGACGTTCAGGGCTGGCCCGAGGACCCGCATCCTTACTAATCATGAGTGCAAAACGTGAGAAAACAAGACGTGACAAACGTAGGTTTCAAAATAAATAAAAAGTGGGGTAAGGGATAGTGAAGAGGAGAGTGAAAGAAGTGGCCATTGTGTAAAACAATGACCAGGCCCTCCGGCCAGGAATAAAAAATTCCTCTGGTCCTAGCCAAAAGGCCCGGCCCAAGAGGCAGGTGCAAAAAAAAAGCGTGTTATGGTGCAGTGACCGTGGTGCCTCAAATCAAAGTGACTGCCACTCACAGTGATTTTATGGCACCCCTGGACTGCCACTCCAGGGGCACTACTCCATAGGCTTTCAAGTTCAACCCTGACCCACAGCCCAGACCACAGCAGCCCCCACCACAGGCAGAAAGGCATGAAGATCAAGAAGCTTGGTGAGAGCCCTTTACCATCAGGCTCCACCGTCGCTCCCATCACTCCTTCCTAATTACATTCAGGAGGTACTAACCACCCCCCCCCCTCATTAAGGGGAAGTAAGCGTTCTCTCCCGAATAACTGTCCGTAGCTAGAGCTACCACAATCCAGGCCAGAAGGCCAGGGATCCGACCCTCCGGCCAGACCCATGTGCAGCACCCATCCTCACCAGGAGGTCCTTTCTAGACTGGTTGGGTAGGCCCACTGAAGCCCCGATGGGCAACAGGTGATGACTGTCCCTCAACCGTCTGTCCAGGCCCAATTACGCCATTGGATTTGCATGTGCCCTTCCCTCTATGGTCGGTACAACATCGCCTCCTCTGGCAACTGATAAGAACAGATTTTTTTTTTATACCCTTCAGCATGAATCGCATACTCAAGACTCCTTCAAGTAACTCTCAAGAGATCAAGCAGCGTTCCTTTCATCATTCAGGTATTTTCCATAAAACATAGTATAAAAATATCAACATTAAACACAGAAAACACATTCCCTCCACCACCCTATCTTAACCTCCACCTCCCAAAATTACAAAAACAATTTGCCTCCTCCACTCCCATCACCTTCCTATCATACAGCACCACACAATACAACTTACTCAACACCCAGTCTTTACATTCCTCTTCAGTCAAAACAAAACTTCCTTTCTTATATCCACATCTTGCTTCCCAAACCACCTCCTTCACAATTGCTGACAGAATCCACCCCCTCCTCTTCACATCAGATCCACCATCCACCAAGCCATATAAACATAATTCTTGTGTAACCTCCTTCACCCCCAACACATTTTCCACAAAACCCGCCAACCTCCCCCATACTTTTTTAACAAAAAAACACTCCAAAAAAACATGTCTTACTCTTTCAATTCCACCGCATCCTGCCCTTACACATGCCTCATTTCTCACCAGATCTCTCAGTTTCAAAAAGAACATTGTCAGCAAACACTCATGGAACCCCATCCAAACAATTTCTTTTTGTTTGTTAGTCACACCTTCCGTCTCCAAATTCCTCCAACATTCCTCCACTTGTCTCGGTCTTAAGTCAGCGATATTAGAAATCAACTCATCTTTTCTTAACCACTTAACCAAAATGTTCTTCACTACCGCACCAGCACCTAAATTTCCTAAAAGGTTTTTATCATACCATATCTTCAGTTTTGTATAGTATGGGGGAGGTACGAGAGCCACTGGTCTGGTAAGATCCCGCTTTCCCCAACCCCACCGCACCACATACCATCCCATCAGGTACTGCATAAAACACTCAGTTTTACTTCCACTAAAAAAGGCTTTATAATGCAATAGCCAGGAGTGCATTCCCATAAAGGACTCCACCTTGGGGAAATTGTAACCTCCCAATTTTGTTTCTTTGACTACGGTAGATCTCGCCACCCGCTCCATTTTAGCTCCCCAGAAAAAAACAAATTAAATCCTTTCAATTTTCTGTAACCACCTCTTGTTAAAAGGGAAAATAACACCAAAATAAAGCAACAAAGGTAGACACACTGCTTTTGCGATAAGAGTTTTCCCTGTCAAGGTCAGTCGGCGTAATTTCCAAAAATCGAGTTTCTTGGACAGCTTACTAACACATTTCACAGAATTTTCCTGATTTTGTAAATTTCTCTCGAAATGTATACCTAAGATCTCTATTTTCTCAACTTTCTTAATCCTGCCAGAAGGGATATCATCCAACCCGCTTAGAGTGCAAACTGCACTCTTGCCCCAGTTTACACGCATTCCTGCAACACTCCCGAACAATTGTAACTGCAATTCAGCCCTTGCGAGGTCTCTTCGGGACTTGCACAGGAATGTTACATCATCCATGTAGCACAGAGATTTCAACCTTTTTCCATCCCCACCAGGAACAAAGAATCCTTCAAAGGCCTTGTCTTGCTGCACTTGCCGAAGGAGAGGCTCCATGACACATATAAATAAAACTGGGGACAGGGGGCATCCCTGCCTTACCCCAGACTTAGCCTCAAAAGGTTCTGACAAAATTCCGTTTATTAAAACTCTACTACACACTCCTGCATAAAGACTTCTAACCCTACTGACAAACTCACTTGGGAATCCTAGTTTTTGAAGAATGTAAAACATAAATTGGTGTGAAACCCTATCGTAAGCCTTTTCTAAATCAAAGCCTGCCACCGCCAAAGATAAATTGTTGCACTGTGCGTAGTAAATCAGATCTCTTAGAAGTACTAAGTTGTCCGCAATTCTTCTTCCTGGAACCGCACACACCTGCCAGTCACCGATCACCTTCCCGATTACTTCCTTCATCCTGTCAGCCAAAATTTTGGCCAAGATCTTGTAGTCCAGGTTCAAAAGGGTTATTGGTCTCCAATTTTTGATATCCTTTTCTTCTCCCTTTTTACCCCTTCTTTCATAGAGGTAGCCAACCTCCCTGACCTCATACAATATCCTAACACCTCCGCAAGGTGTGATTTAATAAAAGGCCAAAACTTGAGGTAAAACTCCACTGGTATGCCATCTCCTCCTGGGGTCTTATTTTTTGCCATCCTCTTGAGCGTGCTCTCGATTTCCGCCTCCCCTACCGGATCCGTCAAAAAGGCACCTTCTTCCTTTTCCAGTCCTCCTTGCAACACATCACAGTACTCCTTCACCTCTTCCAAAGTGGCTCCTTCCCCACCTCCATACAGGTCTTGAGAGAAACTTCTCACGCCATCCCTCATCCTCCTCCCTTCAACTTCGTCCAACATTTTCTCCATTATTTTCTTGGGGCTAAAAGTCTTCTTAAAGAAAAACCTAGAACATTTTTCATTTTCCTCCATATTCTGTACCTTGGCCCTAAAAACAATACCTTTCCCTTTCTCTTTTATCATCTTTCTCCTCTCCTCCTGTGCCTCCTTCAAATCTTCCTCCACCTCCAGACCCAACCTTTTACACCGATAGAGAAAGTGCACTCTCTCTATCAACCTCTTCCCTGCCTCACTTTTTTCTCTGGCTTTGTCTGCCCCAACTTTTTTAAAGAAAACGGCCACCTGCTTTTTAACCCACTACCACCATTCTAATAAGTCTTCAAACTTCTCTTTTTTATCCTCCAGGGTTCTGAAAAAAGAAACAAAACGTCCCACCACCCCTTCATCTTCCAAGAGAGAGCAATTCAATTTCCACATACCTCTTCCAACTTCCACCCCCACCTCCAAACTAAAGGAACCACAAATTAAAGAATGATCGGAAAATATCATAGGAAAAACACGGTATGTTTCACATTTAGGAAAACGGGACACGAAAATAAAGTTGATCCGTGACCTCACAGTACCCTTATCGGAATGGTAAGTATATATAACATCACCCTTTCCCACCTCCACAGCCACATCATACATACTAAAATCCTCAATCATTTCATTCAGAACCTTCGATGAAGCATCCATCCCTCCGTCACTACAGACACCCTGTTGGTCCCCACCTCTCCTTATACAATTGAAGTCTCCCACCAGGGCAGTTGGAATTCTCCCAGGTAAGTATATTTTTAAGGTTTCCAGAAACTTAATCCTCTCTTTTTTCTCAGCAGGGGCATAGCAGTTTATCACCCTCACCTGTTGTCCTAAAAAGTCCAGAATCACAATTTGTAAACGTCCTGGAATAACAATTTCATGCGACACAAACTTCACATTCGGATTTTTCACTGCCACACCAACCCCCTCATTCCTGGACACACAAGCAGGTGCCCATACTGACGGACCCCAGGACCAATCGGACGAAGGATCACCCATTTCTCCACATTCTTGCAGACACACCAGATCCATATTGTATTTATTGATCTCCTCAAAAACCGCCACCCTCCTATCCTTTGCCACAATGCTTCTAACATTGATAGACCCTACTATAAGAGCCATCATAAAAAGAAAAAAGAACACAGCCATGATAGAGCCTTAAAAGTCCATCTTATTCTCCGCCTCATTCACTCCTGACTGGCTCCTCAACATCCTGCGGGGAACCGGAGAGCTGGCGGATTCCTCCTCGGAACCCCCATTTTCAGGCATTACCACCCCTCCAGACAAGGACCCATCTGACCTGGCCCTTTTACTAGAGGATTTATCCAGCAACTCAGGTGTGGAAGAACCTTCCATCCTCTAACCACACTCAATACTGTCATCACTTTCCATCTCCTCTTCATCTGAATCACTATCAGACAGACTTCCCAAAAAAGATGATGAACGCCGTCTCCCATCCATATTTATAGGATCAAATCCTTGCTCATCTTCCTCTGCCAGAGGGGGGGTATCGGCCTGTCCTCCACCTTCCCCTTCCATCTTCTCTTCTGATCCACCAGGCGGACCTCCATCTTCACCCCGCATAGCATCCGCAGTACCGGAACTAACACCACCACCTGCCACTTTAGGTACAGCAGCAGTGGCTGTGCCCACAGATCCCACTGCATCACTTGCCTGCTCCTCGGGCGCAACATCACTGGCCGGGTGCTCAGGTGGAACCCCAGGCGGGTCCGCTTGTATGTCAGCGGTGTCCCCCCTAGCATTCGTTCCCGCACCATCTCGTGGCCTCCGCTGCCTCTCTTCTCTCTTCTCCTTCCCTTGCGACAGGACTTTAGATAGCCATTCCTTCCTAGCGGCTTGGTAAGTCCCACACTGCTTAGCCATATGTCCTGGTTTTTGACAAATGTCACACACTCTCCCCTCCTTACAGTCCCGAGCCACATGTCCTCCTTTCCCACAAAATCGGCATTTGAGTTCCTGGTCGCATTTACCACTGACATGTCCATATCTCATGCATTTCCTGCAGTACCTGGGCTGCCCGGGGTAAAAAAGGAACCCCCTTTCCCCTCCGATCGTGAAAACAGCGGGGGGTCTTCTAACTCCTCCCACACAACTCGAGTCATTCTTAAAGGTACCGAAAAACCGGTACTTTCCTGACCAGATCTGAAAATTATTAAAGATTTTGTCCCCACCTCTTAGGTCATCGCAATAATTACTCAGGAAAGCTCTCACCAAATTAATGTCTGCAAAAGGATTATAGAGATGCACTGTTATTACCTTTTTCTTCTTGCATGAAAAGCGGTTGTACCCCAAACTTCCTTCCAACTTCACTATCTTCAATCAGCTTGAATTGCTCATAGGTGTTCCAGCAAACCTCGGTTGAATAGAAGGTCACATCATATAATCTCTGGTTAGGGAAATCTTGTAGACACAATATATCGCTTACCCTTAGGCCTAGGACACCCGTCAAAAGATCCACGACCACCGTCCTTAGCGTCACATCCGCAAAACCCGGCTTCACAAGGAACCGAAGCGAGTCACGAATTCCTCGGCCCGCCATATTGGTACACCGAATGTACCAGTCGCCTTCAGGTCCGACCGCCTTCCTATGGGGGCCCCCACAAAGGGAGACCCCCACAGTTCCGCCAACCGCCTAAAGATAAGTCGCCTTCAAGAGGGTGATCACTTCTCGTTGCCCGGGGACTAAGCCTAGAGCCAATAGCAACAAGGGTGGGCCCTCCTAAAAGGGACGCTCCCCCCCAAGGCCGACTTTCGGGTACCCCGGGCACCTTTCAACTTTGATACAAGTGAGTCAAGACTGCACTCAATCTTAGCCAAAAGGCCGAGAAGTAGGACCAAAGTAGTGCAGCCAGTCTCATCTTGGATCTGACACCCTAAAATGGTTTATTCACATTCCAACCACCAGTTTATAAACATAGATAGTCTCCATTAGGGAGACTTCCTAGCCTTGGTGAACATCAAGGATGTGTACTTGCAAATCCCCATTTTTCCACCATATCAACTCTATCCTGTTTTACTGTGGGCGTAACACTCTCAGTTTATAGTCCTACCATTTGGCCTTTCGCCCCCACTGCCTCTACAAGGTTTTGACCTGGCTGCTAGTATTCCAATGCTTTTAGAGCATTTCCGATTTGGAATACCTAGACAACCTCTTACTAAGTGAAAAGTCAGCTCAAATTCTGACCAACAATGTGATGTTGAATCAAATTCTGACCAACAATAGTTTGGTTGAATCACACACCTTTGGAAATCAGTGCTGCAACCAACAAATCTATTGGAATATTGTGGGTCTTTTACTATACATAATTCAGGCCAAATTTTTTTTTTTTTTTTTTTTTTGGAGAGGAGTTCTGGACAACTTATTGGTGCAGGGGATTTGAACGCCGGAGAAATCCTGTTTTCTGATCAACTTTCTAAAGCTGTGTTCTCCCTACAACACTGGCAACCCCAACTGTGGGCCCATACTATCACAATTCTGTCAGATAATGCCACAGTTGTGGCATACATCAACCATCAGTCAAGAACCAGAAGTATGGCTGCGGCAAAAGAAGTAAAAAGTATTCTAGTCTGGCCAGAACAGCACATTATGGCCTTGTCTGCCGACTTAGGCAGGGAGACTACCTCGGACAGCAGCAACTGGACCCCAGGGAACGGTTCCGGAACCTGTGTCACTGGTGAAAAATGTCAGTTGTGGACTTTTAGCATCTAGATTCAACAAACCACAGGTTTTTCTCAGGGTGCAGATATCCTCTGCCAAAAGCAGTGGATGCTCTAGTGGCTCAGTGGGATCTATGCAGCTCATTTATGCCATTCCGGTACCTAAAGAAGAATTCCAGCTTTTCCTCCCCAAAATAACAGATGCATTGTGCATGTAAATGAATCACCACCCCGCTGTCAGTTTTTGTGTAACTTACCTCTTTTAGCTGTATACAGTAGGTTTCTCTATCTGTGATGTCATTCCTCCTGACTGAATTTTTAAGTTTTCTGACTTCCTGTTTCCTTCCCTTGCCAGTGCTGATACTACATGTCCCATGATCCTTTGAGCCTCTGTATTTTCAGGGCTGTGGGAGTCACTTTTACCAGTTCTGAGCCTTCATGTGGGTGGTAAAAGGTGTCCATGTGTCATACCTCCTCTTGTGTCATTCCTGTCTTGCAGCATGCCAAAGAATAATGACTTACTGCAAGGCTACAGAGAGATTGCTATGGGAGGTTATTATGAAGGTGTTTCCGTCATATGTAAATGAATCACTTCAGAGAGAGCAGGGCGGGATCTGAGAGTTGGGATTCTCCCTGTTTACACTGGCAGGCATATTTAACTGGGCAGGATTGAATTCTAATTGTGATCCATTCAACCCTACCCAGCAGCAGCACAGCTAGCCTTCCGAACAGGCTGAGTATGAAGGGGTTTCCT
The DNA here is from genome assembly GCF_042186555.1 of Aquarana catesbeiana. Taxonomy (NCBI): domain Eukaryota; kingdom Metazoa; phylum Chordata; class Amphibia; order Anura; family Ranidae; genus Aquarana; species Aquarana catesbeiana. Next base: position 160,467,386 of record NC_133329.1, read on the forward strand.
TTTTTGAATAATGCTGTGATCTGTGAGGCAGGACTTGAGAGGTTTGGACTCTTCCTAATGATGTGACTGGGCAGGATTGAATGCTAATTAGGATGTGTTCAATCCCACTCACAGTCAAAGCTGTGAAGGAAGTTACATCATTTGCAGAGTCTGAAAGACCACAAAGGGGAGTGTTACAAACTCTGGGCACTGCAGGAAGTGACTGTGGAAGGAAGAGAGTCTATCAGCAGAATACGCAGTGTCACAGCACACAAAGCCACAAATAAACCCACAATATCAGGGGATCTGCAGGCAACAGAGCAACATGGCACAGGGTATGATCTATGCTGTGATTGATCATTTCTATTTATTTATAGTGAAAAGAAAGTTGGAGTTCAGCTTTAAGCTCCTTTTTTGTGTACTCCAGGGGCTTGAGATGCAGGGCATTCTGTTGATTCTCATAACACCCAACTGACCCAGGGGGGTGGATTTCCCACCCTAGGTACCAGTTTACTACCCTGCTGCATGGTGGCTTTAACAGTACGACTGTTGAAACCCAGGTTTTCAGAGACAGGATTCTCTCTAATTCTAGTAATTACCATGCTATTAAAAGCTATAAAGTTTACCTCTCACAAAAGCTATTGCCCATAGAATGCTTACTTTGCCTGGTACAAGGAAAGAAGTTTTTACCTAGGAAATATTCGGCAGAATCCTTGTTTTTCTGCATTCCGGCCTGGATCAGCATTTGACCCGAAGTACCATCAAGGGACAAATTTAAGCTCTTGCAATCTTATTCCAATTTCAATAGTTTTTTATTAGTTTTTATCAGAAAAGGAAAGTACAAACAATAGTACTAAGAAAAGAAAAGCAGTATTATACAGTGTTGAATAATACAAACATTTCCAATGTATCAACTAGATACTTATGTTACTTAACATCACATAAACGTATGTGCCTTTGTACCTTGAGACATACTAGAGATATTTAGAAATCTCCTGGCACTTTCAGATCCTGTAATTATTATTAGTATATAGAAGTGTATATAAATCAAGAGAGTCCCCTCCTTCCGACACCCCTATTGGGTACCTGCTGTGCCCTGGAAGGAGAAGGCTCAACCAGCTTGGGATAAAAAAAAAGGATCGATAATCGGTACAAATTTTACATGGATTATAACAATTTTGAACCGGTTGTGATGTGTGTTAAATAAATATGAAAAGTGAAAACAGAATAAAAACAAAATTAAATAATAACAAAATTAAATTGTACCAAATAATAAATGGAGCATTCTAAGTTTGTAAAAATTAACATAAAGCTCATCTTGTAAGTGTACATATATCAGTATCAGTGATAGCTCTTATATTGTCCTTGATTTATACCACTCAGTCCACGGTTTCCATTGGTTATTCGATACCAGGAGTCTACCTTGGGATGATGCAAACATTTTTTCATATGTAATGTGTGTTGGTGGTTAGGATTATTTCTGTTAACATGGGGGTTTCCGGAGCTTTCCAATGTCTAGTTATCGTTAATCTAGTGCTTAGTAAGATATGAGAAACTATCCTCCTATAGGTTTTAGGGAATAAGTCCATATCTATAGAGAGAATAGCTAGTCCCGGTGTTGCTTGAATCTAAATATTGGTTATTTGTGCGAGTATGTCAAATACCTTTTCCCATAGTATACGTATTTTTGGACATTCCCAAAGTATATGGTATAGGGTACCTATATTATTGCAATTCCTCCAACACATTGGAGAGGTGTTGTGGTCAAACTTGGAGATCCTATATGGTGCTAAATACCAACGCATTAGTATCTTTTGTGTTAATTCCCATAAGTTGATACACCTGGAGGTGGCATATGTAGTCTGAAGTGCCTTTTGCCATTGCTCCGGTGTGAAACATTGTGTTAGTTCTCGTTCCCAAGCCTCAATATGGGGATGTTTGACAAATGTTAACTTGTTATTTAAGGTATTATAAAATAATGAGATTCCTTTGATATTGGTGGTTTGTTTAGTAAGATATAATATTATTCTCCAAGGGAGTTGTACTGAAAGAGGGGGGTTGGTTCTCATAAAATGACAAATCTGTATGTATCTGTAATACTCAGACTGCTCTAGATTGTATTCAATTTGTAGTGCTCTAAATGTTTTCATCATGGGACCTATTCTAAGATCTTCTAAGTTTACAATACCTTGTTCTGCCCAGTGTTTTATGTGAAGGTCTGGTATAAGCCCGGATAAACTGGTGATAGGGATCTGTATTGAGGACATAGGGGGAGTAGATGATTGGTTTTCTACTAAAATATTCCAGGCTCGGAGTGATGCTTTCATCGACGGGGCTAAAAACTGGGTGTGGGAAGAGTTAAATGAATGGATCATTAAATATTCGTACAGATTTTTGTTGGGAGTTTGATTCTCTTCTAGCTCCTGCCACCTAGGATTGGGTGATTCTGGGAACCATGTTCTTAGTTGCGCTAGAATGGATGCGAGGTAGGAGTTTGGAAAAGTAGGAATTAAGAACCGGGATAGGAAGTGATCTAAACAGGTATATTAGTTGAGGTAGAATTACCATTTTAAAAGCGGCAAGGCGTGCTGACCATAAGAGTTCCGATTTGGCTAATTTTTGAAGTCTCGACGGTAAGGAGCTGAGAAAGGGGATATAGTTGGCTCTAAAAAGTTCGTCCGGAGATGCTGTTAGAGTGATTCCCAGATACTTCACCCCCTCCTTGCACCATGCATATGGAAATCGTGAACTGAGTACCCTTTTCAATTGTGGCTCTATGCCAATACCTAGTATATAAGATTTGTTCTCATTTACCTTATAGTATGAAATTTTAGTGAACATTTGTAATGTGTCGTGTACCGAAGCCAGGGAAATTGTCGGATTTGTAAGCATTAGGATAATGTCATCAGCGAATAAGCTAATGACATGTTCCGATTATGGGTTAGGAAGCCTGTTATGGATTGGTGTTTTCTAATATATGTTGCTAAGGGTTCTAGAATTAAATTGAAAATTAGTGGGGAGAGAGGACAACCCTGACGGGTACCGTTAGTTATATTGAACGGCTTAGAGAGTACTCCCGAGGTATACACGCGGGCTGAGGGTTTCGAATATAATGCCATGATTGCCTTTAAGATGGATCCAGAGAACCCAAACCTCTCCAGAACCAATTCCAAGTATCCCCAATGTACTCTATCAAAGGCCTTCTCTGCGTCCAACGCTAGGAGCAGAGAAGGCCTTTGCTGGGTCGCAGCAGTGTGAATAATGTTTGTCAGCCTCCTGGTAGCATCGGAGGTCTGACGTCCTCTAGTGAACCCAGTCTGATCCGAATGGATTAAGTGGGGCAGAATGTCTATGAGGCGGTTAGCTATGATTTTGGCATAAATTTTTAAATCCGTGTTTAATAATGATATAGGCCGAAAGTTTGCTGGAGTGTCCGGGTTTTTCCCTGGCTTGGGCAAGGTCACTATTAGTGCATTTAGCATTTCAGGTGGGAAGGAGGAGGAGGCAGCCGCAGCATTGAAAACTTTGTTTAGATGTGGAGATAATTGGAATTTAAATGATAGTATTCCCCTATAAAGCCATCTGGGCCTGGGGATTTGTTAGCTGGGAGTGAATCGATAGTTTTGTGGATTTCTTCGGTGGTGAATGGTGCACTTAAGTACTCCTTTTCTTGTTGAGACAGTGTTGGTAATTTGATTTGTTCTAAAAAGTCATTTATCATCACTGTAGTTGGTTGGGAGGTGGTTGCATCATCTTTGAGGTTATAGAGGGCACCATAATAATTGCTAAAGGCGTCCGCTATATCCTGTGGATGCTGCATTTTGGTTTTGTTCGTAGGGTGTAAGATATATGGAATTTTAGTTTTACTTCTATGACCCTTGAGTTGTTGCGCTAACAGTTTTCCTGCCCTATTTCCATGTGCATAATAGTTCATTTTGAGTCGTTTTATGTTTTTCTCGAATTCCTCTAGTAAGAGGAGTCTGAGATCATATCTCAACTGGTTTAGTCTTTTGGACAGTGTGGGAGAAGATTGTTGTTTATTTTTAGATTCTAAACTGTAAATTTCATCTGTAATAACCTGTAGCTTCTTTTGCCGCTGCCTCCTCGCCCTGGCCCCCAGTTTTATGAATATCCCCCTAATAAATGCCTTGTGAGCATTCCACAAAGTAAAGTGGCTCTGAAGAGAAGGTTCATTAATGTTAAAAAATTCTAACAGATGATCTTCAATATTTTTTTGGATTCTGGTTGTTGCAAGAGAAAAGAGTTAGCTCTCCATACTGGAGTAGTATTGACTATTGAAGCGTCTTTAATGGATAAGGTAATTGAGGCGTGATCTGACCACGTAATATTGTTGATGGTCGAAGAGACCGACTTGGTCAAGGTTTGTTGGTCTACCAAAAAAAGATCAATTCTGGTATACGTTTGGTGTGGGGCAGAGAAGAATGTAAAGTCTCTTTTTCCAGCATGGAGACACCACCACACATCGTATAAGTTCTCTTTATGTATAAAATCTTGAAGAGATGCCATTGCCCATTTCGTCTTCCTCGTTGTATCTATAGACGGGTCAGGTATAATGTTGAAGTCCCCACATAGTATCAAAAACTCCTTTCTGAGGGAGTTGATTTTGTGTATAAGCTTGGACCTGATGTTTGTTTGGGGCGTAAACGTTTACTATAGTATAAGTTACCTGGTTGATATCACATACCAACACCAAGTATCGCCCTTGTGGATCAATATGCTTCGTATGTAATGTAAACGCAACAGTGTCTCTTATGGCAGTCATTACTCCTTTGGATTTCGAATCAGCATTAGCAAAAAAGGTGTGTGGAAAGTTCTTGTTTTGACATATTGGGGCAGATGTACCACAAAAATGCGTTTCTTGGGCGCATGATATCTCGGATTTATTTATCAATGCTTCTTTCCAAAGGGATTTTCTCTTTGCTGGGTGATTAAGCCCTTTAGCATTGATGGATATAAATTGGATAGCCATGGGTTTGGTTTTTTGGGTATGTTGTTTGTGACCTGTGCTCAAACTTGAGGGAGATAAGAGCTCCCTTTTGTGGAAGTTGCAATATATGCGTTTTCCCCCTCATGGGACAAGTACTCACTGTGGTCCTGGTAAGACCTGTGTCGTGCCGACTTTTGTTCTGGAGAGTCTTAGAAGGTTGAAGAGACTTTGTCACGAAGAGCTGGATGCTTAATAGATTGCTGTGATACTCCATATGCAGAAAAAAAAGACAAAAAAAAAAAAACAGAACATAGATATCATAACAGGTAAAGCAACAGTGCAACTTTCCATAAACTTCAGGATGACCCATAAGGGAAACTTCCTTCTTATGGGGTTTAATGGGAATCACCCGTGTGCATTAAATTGCTGCTCAAGTAACTTAGGGGATAAGTTCTAGCCTAACGGCTACTCCGGCATTTTCAAAGTGGACAGGAGTTTTCTCCGGATTTTCAAGGGGTGTTACTTATGCGACTTGGCGTTCTTTTGTGTTACTTTTTTCCAGTCAGGGATAGATGGTTGTCGGTTGTTTATGAGACTTCCTTCGTCTCCGGAATCAGGAAGGATTTTCCATGTTTTTAGTAAGGAAATACCTTTATCCAGGGAATCCACAACGAACGTTTTATCCTGTTTGGTGACTGTAATTTTAGTGGGGTAACCCCATCTATAGGGTATGTTGTGGTTCCTGAGCACTTTTTAATAGTATTCAAGTTCTGTCTCTTGCAGTGTATGCTGAGATAGGTCAGCATAGAATTGCAGTTGTTGGAAGCGGGGCGGGATGTTTTCCTGTTTGCGCATTGTTTGCATTAACTGCTCTTTAACATGGAAAAAATGTAAGCACAGAATCACATCCCTAGGGACAGCATCTGGGAGATATGATGGTTTTGGTAGGCGGTGTATTCTATCAATAGTAATGTCTATTTCAGATAGGTATGGTAGAAGAGCAGTAAATAGGTCTATCACATATGACCGCAGTTCTGGTGTTTGCACTGATTCAGGGATCCCCCTAATCTTGAGGTTATTCCGTCTGGACTTGTCCTCAATATCTGCGATTTTGTTTTTAATCCAGACAGATTCCTCTTCTCTTTCTTCATTTGCGTCTACCAAATCATTTATGGTGGAGGCATAATCCCCCATTTTGCTTTCAACATGCTCCACTCGGGCCTCTACTGCATTTAGCTCCCCACTAAATCTGTGCATACAATGCATCATATCTGCTTGTAAAGTGCTTCTTAAAGACACCAGCATATCTTTTAGAACAGTGTCCAGTACAGGCTGGTTCATAGTGGGGAAGGCAGTAATGGAATCAGGGAGCTCCCTGGTGTCATCCCCTGAGTCCGTTACAGGGCTCATTGCAGGGCTGCATCCGACTCCATCCAGCTTTAGTTTAGCTTTGGCTGGGCTCCCTGATGGTGAGGATGAAGGGAGGGACTGTTGGCTACTGTAGGTCTCATTTTGGTTAGGGGATGAAGTAGCGGTGTGCGGAGCGGGCTTGTTTTTATGTGATAGTGCAGGTGAATGGCCGGCGCCATTTTGCCTACCTCCATGCTGCGGCTGTGTGAAATAGTCTGTCAGCCATTGTGGCTTGGATGTGCCTTTTCTTTTGCCCATCATACCCTCCTGGTATGCCCGGATCGTGTCGCCTGCTAGGGGAAGAGAAATCCGGTTGTTTTTGTGCCGATTTCAGCCGCCGTGTCCGCCGGAGTGCCGGAGCTCTGGAATCAAGCGTCCATTCAGCTCCGTTGCAGGCCCTTGCAATCTTATTCCAATGACAGCCTTTCATTCATGGGTTAGGACTTTTCTACAAGGAGTCTCACATGTAGTTCCTATGACTTTGTGGGATTTGAATTTGATTCTATAGGCTTTTCAAAAAACAGCTTTTGAACTTATCCAGGATATTCTACTCACAGGGTTGCACTGTCTGTTATGATCTTTAAAAGGCTTGTTTCTGAGGTGGCAGTCTTGTCCTGTGCTGTACCTTTTCTAGCATTATGCAAGTACCAAGTGGTACTGAGGCGGCCCAGAGCCTCCTTCCTTCCCAAGGTAGTTTTCAGCCTTTCAGCTCAACCAGTACATTGTTCTTTCAGCTGTGTCCAACTCCATAACATCAAAAGGAGATTTTTCCATTTACCACTTGGATGTAGTTTGCGTTGTACAGGTTTACCTCCCAGTCACTGCTTCCGTTCTGGTTCTATTTTTGTTGTTCCTGATGGTCCCCAAGAAGGGGAAATAGGTTTCTCACTCCACAATTTCTTGTTTGCTCAGCCAAATTATTGTCCAGGCTTATAGCCTTCAAAAAAAATGTTCCTCCTCTTGTCTGTCAAGATACTCTGCTAGATCTTTGAATGCGTTTAGGCTTCAGGCAACCCTTTCTCAGATTCGCAAGGCTGTGACCTATTCACCCATTCCTCTGTTCATACAGTTCTCCAAGTTTTACCAGGGGGATGTTCAAATTGCCTCTGATGCCAGCTCTGGGCATTAAAGTCCTTCAGGCAATTATTTGAGTGCTGCAGGCAGTTTTAATATGTGAGCCTGTTAATTTTGATGCGCTGCTGCCCTCTCCTCAGCTGGACTGCTTTTAGTTGTCCCAATCATAAGTCCTGTTGCCCTTAATAAACAATAAAGAAAACATTTTGTTTGTCCTTGCAGTAAAATCCAATTTTTGGGGTTCATTAAAAAAAAAAACACAGGCCCTACCCACTATGTTGTAATCCAATCCTATGTACTTTTTTTTTTCTGCAAATCCTCCTGTAGGGCAGTGGTATAACCCAATTGTATGAGAAAAACGTGCTCCAAAGAGTCCTGTTTCCCCTAATGAACTCCAAGAAAGGGTTTTTACGGAAAGTAGAACGCCTGTTTTTATCTGTACATAACTTTTAGAAGTCTGTACAGTAATCTGTGTCCAGGTATCCTTTGCGGGAGTGAATTGCATTGGTTAGATTTGGTATCCTTGTTCCTTTAGGCCCTTTTCACATGGGCAGATAGAATTCAGCTTTTAGCTGCAGATACATGAAGTTATCTACCGTACCTGAACTCACACAATGCTTTCCTATGGTCCTATTCACACACTGCATTTAGCAACAGTTTCGTTACATGGTATTTTGTGCGGTTAGAAAAAAAAAAGTTTGACTGCGTCCAGGACCGAGTTCGCTCGGCTAACTGTACATAACTGCAGGTAATTGCAGTGTACTATTTCACCTGTGGATAGCAGCAACAACAAGGAAAGAAAAACAGGAAGCACATCAGAAATGGCAAGAATGTTCCACCGCAGCTAAACGCAAGTAAACGATGCTAATCGCAATGTACAACTGCAAGTAATCACTGTGCCTGGAGTCTTTTTTTTTAACTGCTTCTAAAAGCCCCTCCATGCACACAAACCTTGTCAGAGACATAAGCGTTTAGTGGCAGTAAAAAAAATTGCAAGCCTGTGCTTCCAGGAGCAGCAAAAGCGAGCTGTAAAAATGTCAATAAACGCGACTAAATGGGTCAAGCGATTTTTACATTATAGGGAGTGTTTTTAATGTAAAATGTCCAAAACTGCTAACGCCAAAAAAAAGTGGCAAAGCACTAATGTAAAAATGTAGCTAAATGCAATAAATCTGGCGTTTTTAGCGCTGCTGTAGCGCTGGCGTTTGTGAAACGTCCTGTGTGCATGAGCCCTTCTGAATAAAACTCATCCCTCCTGCAAGTCTGATTCTGTGGTGAAAAATTTGCTCTGACAACCAGGCATCCTTTATTAACTCCTGATTGATTAATTGACAAATAACCACCCCCATCCATACCAGTATAAAGCTAAATCACCTTTATGGGAGAAGCACATGGCTGGGGTTCTTTCAATAGGTGGGTTCTTTAAGTGGGCACACTTTGGATCTGCACTTCAGCAATTGCACAAAATAAAAATCTACCGCAAACTATTTTGAATAAACACCAGACTGCAGGTGACCTTATTTCCTCATTCAGTTCTTCCTCTCTGTAACATGTGCTCCCTACCTCTCCTTCTCACAGTTCTATGTCCTCTCTTCTTACAGCGGAGTTCCACCCAAAAATGGAACTTCCGCTTTAAGTGACAGTGACCCCACTGGCATGCCACATTTGGCATGTCATTTTTTAAAGGGGGAGGGGGGGAGCAGATACTCTCTTTTTAGAGGCATCCAGCTCCCGCTTCCTCCCGGGGCTCCGTAGCTTCGGAAGGAAGTTCACCTCTCCCCCCTCCCTCCCTGCAATCTTCTGGAACATGTCACAGGCCCCAGAAGATTGCCCAGCCCTTTGCAGCACATGCACAGACAGTCGTTATTGGTGTCTTTTGATCGCCCTCCGGGCATTCTGTTCTCTGTATGTTATGTTTTATTGATGTTTTTGGTTCTTATTTATACTCTGTTTCTTCCACACTCTGTTTTCTGGATCAGATCGCCGCAAGTCTCTCTTCATCACCCTTGGGTTCCTGGTAGTCTCCTTCATGTCAATCTAATATGGCTTCCTTTGAAAATTGTGTCGTATAATCAGACATGGGGGTAAGTCACACATGTGCAAGTCACAAGCAAGTCTCAAGTCTTAACCTTCAAGTCATAAGCAAGTCCCAAGTCACTGTGGCGAAAAGCAAGCAAGCCAAGTCGAGTCCCTGCTAGAAGGCAAGCAAGTCAAGTCAAGTCATTTATTTTGGTCAAGTCACAAATTAAGTCAAAATACTGATCTACCCCATTTCCATCCTTTAAATGAGTTAAAAGTCAGTTTTCAGGAAAGGTTTTGTTTTATTTTCAACATTAACAAAACTGCTTAGTGCTTTATTCTTGGCATATTAAAGAAACACTTTGAATGCCCAAACAGCAGACAAGGAGCAGAACACTCAGCAATTAAATGGCCAACAAGCCTGAAAATAATGTAGTCCTTGCTGAGGGGGAAAATAACTAAGCTCAAAGTTTGAACTTGACACAATGCCAATATCTGGACACTTGAATGGTGATGAGAATAATAGTATTCCCATCACCATTCTTCAAGTGTCCAGATATTGGCAATTTGGCATTGTGTCAAGTTCAAACTTTGAGCTTAGTTATTAGAATAGAAAAAAGAGGGAGAAACGCCCGCGCAATGGGATGCATGCAATGGAATAAAAATTTAAAAATTAAAGAATGTTGTTGGAACTGCTGCCACTACCGATTACTTCCACTAGGTGGAGTAAGATATAAGAAAAAAGGAATAGAAGTAGATAGCGCTGTTTCCAAGCCTGGTGAATTCAAATGTGTTATAAAGGTCCTGGATGTGCATAAGTCAAGTTGGTTGTCTGACTTAATAAAGTGCAGTGTGTGCTCTAAAAAAGATATAACTTAATCCGTATGAATATAATATATCCATATATAAACGAACCCTATTTTTAAATTAAAAATATTTGTGCAAAATTATGTGATCCATAACGTAAATCGATAATGTACATATGAAGTGAACAAACAAATATATATAATCAAGTGCTCAGAGAAGGGTAAGGTTGCTACATCATTCTGTTCATCTGCCATCCTCACATTGACAAAGATCCCTTCGAATCATCTTTGGAGTGATTCTTGCAGGCTACGGATCAAGCCACCAAGGTAGCGCACGCTCTCTTTATGATTTTCCAAGTGGTGATTCAGAGAAAGGATACAGGGTACAACAGCACTTATTGTCACAGGTTTTTCTCCCTGTGAGAGGTCTGTGGCTTCTCCAAAAGGTTGAAGGACATCCACGAGTTCCTTAATCTGATTCCACTCTCTAGCTGTGAATACAGTCTCTTTGTGTCCCCCATCTTCAAGCATTCTAGTCAGTTTCAGCTGGTCACAGCTGACCACTGATTTCAATTGCCTCAGTGTGGAATTCCAGCGTGTGGTAACAGAGGCAGGGATTCCACGCTGTCCAAACTCCTCCTCAAATTTTTCCTTGAAAGAGGTGCTTGTGTGTAACAAGGAGCTCAACCTGGAAGCTTTGGCGAGAGCTGCATTGACTAATTTAGTCTCTTTAAGTCCATCGCCTATTACCAATTGAAGCGTGTGTGCAAAACATTGAAGTCTAGTCTGGGTTTTTGCACTCAAATAATTGTCAAACATCTCCTGTTCTTCCACTGACAGGTCATTCCAAATGTCTGAATCATCAAGGTCATCGTCTTCATCTAGCTGTCCTGGAAAACATGTAGTGAATGCTTTTTTCATGTTTGCGGCGTTGTCACAGATGATGTGGTCTACCTTTTTTTTAATCTTGTACTCTTCACATATATGCTCAAATTCCTCACAAATTCTTTCCCCTGTATGGGGACCTTTGAAGCGGTTGCAAGCAAGCAACTGTGATTTTAACTGAAGATGGTCATCCTCAATGTTGATCCAGTGCACTGTGACTCCAAGAAAGCCTCTCATCCTGCGGTCTGACCATATATCTACAGTCACTGACAGATGATCTACCACTTCGAGTTCATTTTTCAGCTTCATTTTCCTATCTGCCACCAGATTGTCAAGCTTGCCAGTAATTGTTCTACTTACTGGAGAGTACTTGTTGTCTACTATTGACAAAAAGCGACGAAAGCTTTGATGTTCAATGATGGACAGTGGCATGTTGCAGTTTAGAATGAGGTCTGACAGGATTGAGTTTGTAATTGCCTTTTGCTGCTGGTGGTTGCAGTGGTATAGCTGCACAGTCCCCTGTGCGATGAATTGTGAGATTTGAGGCTGGGTATCATCAAAAGTCCCTTTGGTATGGATGTACTCTTCATATCTATAGAGTAAACAGAAGAGAGATAGAAAAAAAAGTTAGCTATGTGATTTATTGATTTGAACAACAATACACTCTGCTCCCACCTAAAGTGGGATGTAGGCCTAATTTGCATATATATATATATATATATATATATATATATATATACACATACACGTGACGTTACTGTACCTACTTTTCTTTGTGGGTTTTGTAGTGACGGATGAAGTTGGATGTTGTGGTGGACGTGTCTCTTATTTTTGAGTTGCAGACCTTGCATATCGCCGTTCTCTTCTTTTCACCAACATCTAAAATATAATCCTTGAATCCAAATTTAATTATTTTTGGAATCGCTCCCTCCATTATAGCTGCCTTGTGCGTTGATCTGTTAGGGGTGGATCCAGAGTTTGCTGCCGGGATGGCCCGGGCACTGCCAGAAAATAAGGTGTTGCTGCTTAGTACACTAGTACTTACAGAACTATTTTTAATGTATTATATATATACGGTCTTAACCTAACCTTGTTTAAAACAGTGACACGTTTATCATTCCAGATTAGAATATTACATTAGTGACTCATAGTGACACTTTTTGGGCACCAGTGACACCAATACAGTGACCAGTGCTAAAGTTTGCATTGATTTCAGCATGCATGGAGCATTGCAGTACATGAACTTTCACTGGATGTGGACTGTTTAATGAGTTTGTAGTACGCATGGAGAACTTAATTCAGCAATATGATTTTTATGTAATATTCACGTTGAGCACTTTGTACTTCGCACAAGTAATAGTTAATTAGTGAAGGACTCAGGGAGGAACTGGTCTGGGACTGAGGGTCAGTGCAGTGGCCGTCGCAGCGCAGGAGAAAAAAAGCACAGAGCCGAGGAGGAGGAGAAAACAAGGAAAGAAGGTTTGTACCTACCTAGGTTTCATAGTTTTAGCATGTGCGATGATATTGATGATAGATTGCATCTGCAATCATATCTGCGTCCTGTAATCATCAGTACAGGCCAGGGCCCTGCTAGCTGCTACATCACTAGTGCAGATTTGCAGAAGCTGCAGGTCTGTTTGATGCAGTGCCAAGCAAGCTAATGCTTCCCTGCAAAGTTTGCAGGGAAGCATTTGCTTGGCACTGCATCAAACAAACCTGCAGCTTCTGCAAATCTGTTTCCTCCTCCTCGGCTCCGGGCTCTGTGCTTTTTCTTCTGTGCTGCGACGACCACTGCACTGTCCCCCATTCTCAGACCAGTTCCTCCCTGAGTCGTGTGACTGTCCCTGCTCCAGTGCCCCCTCAGTAGAAGAATAATAGTCTGCCATGACTTACTCTATGGCTGCTGGACTGGACTCCACTCAGATTCAGTCAGTCGGCTAGGCTTGGCTGGCTCCTTGGGCAACTTCCAGTTCTTTCTTCCTCCCCCACCGTGAGGCCCGCGACTCACGCTGCTGGCTCTGCACACTTGCACAGAAGCCCAGCCCCTCCCTCAGAGATCACTCCGCAGTAGGAGGGGGGCGGCGCCGCAGCCTGGCCGGACGGAATACAGAGACCTGTACAGCCTAGGAGGAGAGACTGCAGCGCAGTCATCATCAAATAAAAAAAAGTCTGCGGCGGCTGCGAACACTGCAAGCGCCGCTCGCGGACACCTATGCGATCCCCGCCCACAATGTTGGCAAGCTGTATTTGTGCGGGCAGAAGCCGGGACTCGGGGGAGCTTTCTTTTGTGGGGGGGCGGCTTTTGCCTAGGCCAAGACACAGCACTGGTGGTGCCAAGTCATTGCAAGTCAAATAGCCCAAGTCAAAGTCAAGTCGCAAGTCATTAGTGGCAAGTCAAAGTCAAGTCGAGTCATTTATTTAATTTTGTCAAGCAAGTCGCAAGTCCTCAAACAGGTGACTCGAGTCCGACTCGAGTCAAGTCATGTGACTCGAGTCCCCCACCTCTGCGTATAATTTCCGTGGCCTGAACTCCCCATCAAAACTCAGTAAGTTGTTACTCGAGACAAAAAGACTGGGGGCACACATTCTCCTCTTGCAGGAGACACATTTTCATGGTCCTTCACCTCCCCATGCACCTATATAATCAGTGGTACCTTAGCAATTCACCCCGGCCAAACTGTAGTGGCGTGGCGATCGCTATACATAAACATTGCCCTTTTGTCATATTAGATCAGTGTTTCTCAACTCCAGTCTTCAAGGCGCCCCAACAGGTCATGTTTTCAGGCTCCCTATTATTTTGCACAGGTGATTTGATCAGTTTCACTGCCTTAGTAAATACCACAGCTGTTTCATCTGAGGGAAATCCTGAAAACATATAAGGGATAAGTACAGCGCTGCTACAGAGATGCTAAAAAAATTAATTATATATAATACAGTAAGCAGCTAACACACCTCTAAGACAAAGAAGTAAAGAATTCAACAGATATATATATAGTGTAGCGCTATGTGTATGGGTAGATCAAGGTGAGATGTTAGAATCGGGCCAACTGACAATGGCCAGAAAACAAGCAAAAAATTAATTTAAAAAGGTGAGTTGAAAAAAAATTTGATTGCACAAATACAAATTTATGTACGGAGCATAATAGAAAACGCCTGTGGAAAAGTGAAAACAACAAACACAATATAAATCAACATTAAATAAAGTCCATGTAAATAAATTGTGTCCTTAATGGAAATCGAAAAAAGGCCACCACCAACAGTCTCTGAGGGTAGGTTGATGAGAGCAGCAACAGGGTGTTACTGGTGGGTGAAACGGAGGAACACCAAATCCAATGTGACATCTATGTATGTGTCAGAACCACCACCATTGTCTTCAGATACAAGACAGTGGACTTGGCGATTAAATGAGAACCTGCTGGATACCATCTTTGATACCATTTCCCTATATTTCACAGAGAACCGGAGAGATGGGGATAGCATCAGTATGGGAAAGACACAAAGCTGTGGTTAGGGGAGAATTAATCTCTCAGGGCTCCAGGCTGAAAAAAGCACGTAATGGGGAATTACAGTCCTTATTAGTTAAACTTCGGCCAGCGGAGCTCAAACCTAAATGCAACATGACCCCGACCCTGACTACAGAACTTCTGACCCTTAGGGAGGAACTTTTTAACCTCTTGGAGACCCGTATACAGGATAGATTGAGGCACATTTCTCATAAATTGATCCAAATATGAGTTTGGAAATAAATGTGGGAGACTCCTAGCCAGGGCTCTTCGGCACCAGCGCTTGTCAGGTCATGTCCTCTAAAATTGTCGAGGCTTTCAGGGACTACTATGCTCAACTCTATCAGCTTTCTGACACGCTAGCTGGCTATACACCGACACAGAATGGAGAGTTTCTCTTACAATATCTTGACGAGGCGCAAGCGCCTCAACTGACGACGCAAATCAGTAAACAGCTGGATGACTCTATTTCCCTGACAGAGATAGTCTGTAATGAAAGAATTGCCTAAAGGCAAAAGTACGGGCCCTGATGGGTTCACTAATTTCTATTACGGAAAATCCCCCCCCCCTCCTTTCTAATCATGTGTACATACTTTCATGCCCTAGCATCATGAAATAACGTACCAAAGGAAGCCCTGTTGGCCCATATCGCAGTACTCCCAAAGGAAGGAAAGGACCCTACTGCCCCAAGTAGCTATAGACCGATCTCTTTGTTGAATACTGATATCAAAATTCTAGTGAAGATCTTAGCGATTCGATTGAAGCCCATACTACCGATGGTAATACACTCGGACCAAACAGGAGTCATAGCGGGGGGAGGCTAGAGACAACCCCAACCGGTTGATTCAGCTGATCCATTGGGTAAATTCACAGCAAGTTAGTCCACCCTGCCTTCTATTGACGCCGAGAAGGTTTTTGACAGGGTGGACTGGGCATACCTTCAAGCTGTGTAATCTAGGCTGGGACTTGGCAATAATATGCTTAGGTGGATAGGGTCTTTATATAACTTTCCGGAAGCTCGGGTTAGGGTGAACGGAACTCTCTAGGTCCTTCCCTATACAAAATGGGACAAGGCAGGGATGTCCCCTGTCCCCATTCATCTTTGCTATAACCCTTGAACTTTTGCTAAATATGGTTCAGCTAAATCCTAACATTAAGGGATTCAGAGTGGGGATGATGAAACATAAGCTGTCAGCGTATGCAGACGATGTTCTATTTTATGTAGCTGATCCACTGATCTCCCTTCCTAATATGGCTGAGCTACAGAGATTCCATTCACTATCAAATTTTAAAATCAACTATAGTAAGTCAGAGATTCTCCCTCTTGCTATTCCCTCAGATTTGTGCATCCAACTGCAAGCCTCTTTTTCTTTAACATGGTGTCGCTCATCCATAACCAGTTCCCTACCGCCGTATAGTAAAATGACGGCAGCCTTCCTTCCTCCTTCCGGGTGGGCGTCATATGACATCCTCGGCTTCCTGGCATTGTGGGGAGCACTCGCCGCATCACTGAGGACCCGATGAGCATGCCCGCGATTGCTCATCACAGAGCAGGGACGTAAATCTGTGTGTGTAAACACACAGATCCATGTCCTGTCAGGGGAGAGAACTGACCGTATGTTCCTTGTGCAGAGTAACACCGATCGGTCTCCTCCCCTCATCAGTTCCCTCCCCCCACAGTTAGAATCACTCCCTAGGACACACATTTAACCCCTTCAGCGCCCCCTAGTGTTAACCCCTTCCCTGCCAGTCACATTTATACAGTAATCAGTGTATTTTTATAGCACCGATCGCTTTATAAATGTCAGTGGTCCCAAAATAGTGTCAAAAGTGTCCGATCTGTCCGCAGCAATGTCACAGTCACGATAAAAATCACAGATCGCCGCCATTAGTAGTAAAAAAAAAAAAAAAAAAATAATAAAAATGACAAATCTATCCCCTATTTTGTAGATGCTATAACTTTTGCGCAAACCAATCAATATATGCTTATTGGGATTTTTTTAACCAAAAATATGTAGAAGAATACATATCGGCCTAAACTGAGAAAAAAAAATGGGATATTTATTATAGCAAAAAGTAATAAATATTATGTTTTGTTTCAAAATTGTCACTGTTTTTCTGTTTATAGCGCAAAAAATAAAAATGCAGAGGTGATCAAATACCACCAAAAGAACACTCTATTTGTGGGGAAAACAATGATCAAAATGTAATTTGGGTACAACGTCGCATGACCACGCAATTGTCATTCAAACTGTGACAGCGCTGAAAATTGGCCTGGGCAGGAAGGGGGTGAAAATGCCCTGTATTGAAGTGGTTAAAATACATGGGCATTTATCTCCCAGCCATATTTTCACAATTATACACTAGTAACTATGCCTTTTTGTTCTCCACAATTAAAGCAGGCCTACTAAGATGGGACCGTACCACTTTTTCCTGGATGGGCTGAGTGAGTATACTGAAGATGAATGTGTTGCCAAGAGTTCTTTTCCACCTTCAAATGGTACCCATATCGTTGCCCAGATCTTTCTTCTTGGCCTTCAACAGTCTGTTTTTGAAATTTATTTGGCATGGGTGGAACCCCTGTCTGGCCATACGTACTTTGCAACGTCCTAAGAGGTTGGGATAACTGGGGGTGCCTTCCATCTGGAAATACTATGAGACAATAACTCTGCAGCAAATATTAGACTGGCATCATCACGTTACTACTAAATCTTGGGTCCACCTCGAGAAATTTTGGCTGGCTGTAACTTGTCTCCTGCTCCTTGGCTCTCCCGGGAGTGCCGGGGCCTTTCGGATCTAGTGTCCTCTGTTACTGCCCATGTGCTGAAACTATGGGACATTTTGAATGCTTAGGGGCTGCTGTCTCCACCTGTGTCCCCACTCGCACCCCTAGGGGGCTAACCCTAGTTAATTCCTGGGGAACACCTCTCCTACTTTTGCACATGGGTGAGGGATGGGGAGGTACGATGTGGAAGGTTCATATATGAGCAAGGCCTAGTCTCTTTGGACTGTCTCTGTGCTTAGTTTGGTGGATTCCCAATGGATGATTGGCGTGATAGACAGTTACATCATTTTGTTCACAGTCTACCTCAAGTCATTAGACCCCCGTCCTCCTTGACTCCATTTGAGAAACTATATGTTGTGGCTCCTGTCTCACTCTATTTTGGTAATCAACGAGATGTTAGTCTGTCAAATCTCGGAGCAAGCTGGTCTACATACGGGAATGGGAGAGACTTGCGGTATACGTTCACGGAGACTCAATTTGATCACCTATATAGCCTTGCCCACAAGAGTTCTGTGGACACAAAGATGCAGGAAAATGGCTTTAAGCTATTGACCCATTGGTACAAAGTTCCTGCCACCTTGGCCAGGATTTATCCAGCAACCCGGATGTCTGTTGGAGGGGTTGCGGGCTCCAAGGCACCTAATTACATATATGGTGGGAGTGCCTGAGGCTCAGGCCTTTTTGGTTAGATATTAGAGCCCAGATAAAGATAATACTGGATATCGAAATGAATAACTCTCCCTTGAGTTTTTGCTTCATGTGCCACCCATCCCTCTGGGTAATTACTGTAAATCGGTTTTGCCCCACCTAAACGCAGCCAGGGGTCTGATCAGCATCCATTGGAAGTTAGACCATATTCCTGGATGGGCTGACTGGATCCATCTGGGTAATAACATCATGGCAGCGGAGGAGTGGGTGGCAACATGTAAGGACAGACATGGAAAGTTTTATAGTGTTTGGGCTACCTGGATACATTATACATCTAGTGCCCTACAGGAACCTTAGCCTATTACTTCTGGACCCTATTTGTCTCTTTCTTTATTGCCAGAGACCCAAACTGAATTGACTTCGTATAATGCTATTGAGATGAAGACGGGCTTGATAAAGACCAGAAAAAAACCCTTTGATACGACTATTTCTGATCCTGGGTTATAGTGCTTACTGTTTTTGTTTTATTTAAAGTTTGATTTTTAGTCATTTATTTTGTGTATAGCCTAATCAAACCACTCCCTACATCCCCTCCTATTTCTGACGCATGTCACATTCTGTCCATGATGACGTATATGGGTGTTTAGCTCTTGTTTGGTATGATAGCTCATGAGCACAACCCCTAGTGTCACTGAGGAATAAAAAGGTGGAGTTATATGATGTTCACATCTGCATGTACCAATGAGCTCTTGATGCTAATTTTGAGAGTTTGTGATTTATGGTCTGTTGCCCCTTTGGACGCTTTTCTCTATTCATTACTTATTGTATGTTTTTTAAAAACCAACATAAAGATTATTAAAAAAAAGAAAAAATACCACCAAAAGAAAGCTCTATTTGTGTGAAGAAAATGATAAAATAGGATTTTTATAACGAGACGCAGAGCCATAGTAGTTACTATGTGGGTTATAGGCCACCTTCAGGTGATGGACACTGGCACGCCCTAGGACAAAAAGTGCACTCCCTATATAACCCCTCCCACTACTGGGAGTACCTCAGTTTTGTAGCAAAGCAATACACGTGTATACCAAAGAAGGGAGGGACCTCTGTGTCCCGTGATGTACTTCAAAGAAAAGGATTTTACAGGTAAGCTGTTATAAAAATCCTATTTTCTTATCGTACATCATGGGACACAGTGCCATAGTAGTTACTATGTGGAATGTGCCATAGCAATGGCAACTGAAGGGAGGGAGACACAACAAAAGTAGGGCACCAAGAGACTAGAGGACTTATACTGCAGCCTGCAGTACACTGCGCCCAAAGGTGATATCCTCATGACCTTTTACATCTATCTGATGTATGAAGGACAGGAATAGTTTTCCCTTAGCACCACATCCCATATAGAAAATAGACAAAGATAGGGAAAAGGGGCAGTAACGTCCCCGGGACTTTAACGGTGCTTTGGATACTGGGTGCATAAGATTAAAAAAACCATATGCAACTAAACATATAAAAACCACTTTTTTATTAAACATACATAATGACAAAAACAATTTATTTAAAAAAAGATCCACTTAATTAAATAGGCAATAGAGGCCCATCAAACTATGAATACCATTTTGTTACTCGACATGTTTCGCTCACATTCTTGAGCTTCATCAGGAGTTATGGTATGTATATAGGTCTCAACTGTGGATAACAGAAATATAAATATGAATCAACAAGGTAGATAGGAACCATGCTGCTAGAGCGTGGAGAAAAAAACTAGTTGCATACAACATTACATAATTCAATCAGATGTTTCGTAGATATTTACAATGCGTTACTAGAAATCACATTATGGCAAATCTGTGTTGATGCCTTAATGGTGACAAACAATACCAATAGACAAAGATGTTTATAAATGTATAAGTATAACTATCTTACCAAGCCTGTTTAAAAGGAAAATCAATGTATATTGATTGTGGATGTGGGAACGCAAAGCATCGCATTTCCACGGCTGCGCAGGTCTCCAATACCGGTGTCTCCCCAGCGTAATGGTCACAGAGGGGCTAAATGTTTCTAATGAATGGTCACAGACTGTGAATATAATAATGAAAAGCATAATCAGAAACCCCAATCTGGCAATTACAATGCCTGAGGCAATTGCAGGGGTTAAAAGAAACAGATTTTTACCTTGGGTTGAATCAAAGGTGTATATAGTATAAATACAGAGCCAATTCAAAGCTTATTGAAGTATAGAATCGCTGGTTCAGGGTCTCTAGATAAAGGCACCTTACTAGGGACTAGACACTAAGGACGCCACGATCCAGCAGCGCACATATGCTGCAAAACAGAGATAAAAATACCAGGTATCAATGATAGTCATTCTTACCAGCATTGGTAATGACAGTGCAAGGCACATTAATGATGGAAATCAGTTACCCGAAGGAGATAAACGGGCAGGCACGGAAGGGGAGAGGGACACAGCCTCCCCTTTGAACCGAGGAGCCTCTGACAGAGGGTGGCGGCAGAGAAGCCGCACTAAATAGACCCATCCATCGTGGCGGCGTCTGACGTCACCGCCACGATGCGGACAAACAGTGAGGCATTCCAATACCAGGATGCAGAGTGACGGTGGGGGGCGGATAAAGCGTACGTGACGTATAATGGCAGACTGCGCTTGTGCTTGGAGTTACAATGCCGATCGTGTGAAGAGGGCTGAATGCGTGTGCGCAAGCCAGTGGTGGCACTGGCATTGGAATCTCACTCAATATGAGGAGTCCTGCAGCGCCATCTCAGTCAAGGGAAAAAAAACTAAACAGTGACCAATATTAATTGGGCAAAAAACACAATATCTGCCATTAGATGGTAATGAGAAAACAATTAGAAAAAATGTAAAATAAATTGAAATATGGTTTGGTCTGAGACATGGAACTAAATCAATCACATAACTGCTAATATAGATGGAAAAGCCAAACGAGGGCAAATACAGCAGTGAGGTAGGTAAAGATCAGTCTATAAATTAAAATCTGTAGTCCCTACACCGCCATTTTTTTGCACACATTTTTTGGCGCACATTCCTACGGGATGCAAAAAACTGGCGGTGTAGGGACTACAGGTTTTAATTCATAGACTGGTCTTTACCTACCTCACTGCTGTATTTGCCCTCGTTTGGCTTTTCCATCTATATTAGCAGTTATGTGATTGATTTAGTTCCATGTCTCAGACCAAACCAATTTCAATTTATTTTACATTTTTTCTAATTGTTTTCTCATTACCATCTAATGGCAGATATTGTGTTTTTTGCCCAATTAATATTGGTCACTGTTTAGTTTTTTTTTCCCCTTGACTGAGATGGCGCTGCAGGACTCCTCAGATTGAGTGAGATTCCAATGCCAGTGCCACCACTGGCTTGCGCACGCGCATTCAGCCCTCTTCACACGATCGGCATTGTAACTCCAAGCACAGGTGCAGTCTGCCATTATACGTCATGTACGCTCTATCCGCCCCCCACCGTCACTCTGCATCCTGGTATTGGAATGCCTCACTGTTTGTCCGCATCGCGGCGGTGACGTCAGACGCCGCCGCGATGGATGGGTCTATTTAGTGCGGCTTCTCTGCCGCCACCCTCTGTCAGAGGCTCCTAGGTTCAAAGGGGAGGCTGTGTCCCTCTCCCCTTCCGTGCCTGCCCGTTTATCTCCTTCAGGTAACTGATTTCCATCATTAATGTGCCTTGCACTGTCATTACCAATGCTGGTAAGAACGACTATCATTGATACCTGGTATTTTTATCTCTGTTTTGCAGCATATGTGCGCTGCTGGATCGTGGCGTCCTTAGTGTCTAGTCCCTAGTAAGGTGCGTTTATCCAGAGACCCTGAACCAGCGATTCTATACTTCAATAAGCTTTGAATTGGCTCTGTATTTATACTATATACACCTTTGATTCAACCCAAGGTAAAAATCTGTTTCTTTTAACCCCTGCAATTGCCTCGGGCATTGTAATTGCCAGATTCGGGTTTCGGATTATGCTTTTCTTTATTATATTCACAGTCTGTGACCATTCATTAGAAACATTTAGCCCCTCTGTGACCATTACGCTGGGGAGACACCGGTATTGGAGACCTGCGCAGCCGTGGAAATGCAATGCTTTGCGTTCCCACATCCACAATCAATATACATTGATTTTTCTTTTAAACAGGCTTGGTAAGATAGTTATACTTATATATTTATAAACATCTTTGTCTATTGGTATTGTTTGTCACCATTAAGGCATCAACACAGATTTGCCATAATGTGATTTCTAGTAACGCATTGTAAATATCTACGAAACATCTGATTGAATTATGTAATGTATGCAACTAGTTTTTTTCTCCACGCTCTAGCAGCATGGTTCCTATCTACCTTGTTGATTTATATTTCTGTTATCCACAGTTGAGACCTATATACATACCATCTACTTGATGGAATCTGGTAAATGTATGGACTGAAGACCAAGTTGCGGCCTTGCAGATCTGAGCCATAGAGGCTTGGTGATGCACCGCCCAAGAAGCACTAACAGCCCTGGTGGAGGGCTAACATGAACATATAACATGAAAAGGAGGAATTTAACATGAAAAGGAGGAATTTTCCTCTTTAAACCATAAGTGTGACAGGAGTCACTGTTGGGCGCAGGGTGACCAAGAAAAGAAGGAACCCTGAGAATATGATTGGATTACTTAAAATGGGACAGTAATATTTATCCACAATATCTCCCAGGATATATGTAAAGAACTCAGCATGTTAGTTGAGAGAGCTGATCAAATTGGCCTTTAGAACTGGGTAGGAGCTGGACAGTCTACTCATACTATAGTTTGTTGCCTACTAGGCTGAGGAGGGGAGGAGATCACTGTATGTATTGTTAATTGTAATTAGCGCCTGCTATTGTGAGAAGGTGTCCTGTGTGTATACTAATGTGTGAAGCTCAGTGACAACAAGTCTGACCTGTAGTGAAATCCTGATTAATTATACAATGCCCAGGAGGGCACGGAGTCACATCGGCTGCTTTAAGGGGTTAGTTAATTAGTTCATGTTAATTCTGTTTCTGGTTACAGTTGTATTGTTAGAGTAATATGAGCAGGAGGAGGGACCTCCTCTTCTACTGTATATAAGACTGTATTCTGGTTCTAATAATAAGAGTCTGATTCCTGTTTGACCCTCTGTACAGCAGAGCCTTGTCTCGTACTTGGGGGGGGGGGGGATTATTCATATGGGTTTCTTGTTCGGCTGATTAGAGTGTTCGGTAGCTGCCTTTGTGTTCTGAAATGGAATGGCCTAAACGGCTTTAACCCCTTTCATACTCGGGGTGTCGTTACAATAAGCTTGAACAATCACTTGACAAATCCATTTAGAAATAGTGGATTTCGACGCTGCCTGTCCTCTTTTAGGACCGTCTGGCAAACACAAACAAAACATCTGTTTTATGAATCTGAGCGGTCACTTTCAAATAGACATTGACCGTTCTCACCCCATCAAGAGAATATAGTGACTTTTCTTCCATAGAACGAGGTTCTGGAAAAAATGAAGGCAGAACAATATCCTGGTTTAAATAAAAACCTGATACTACCTTCGGTAGGAAATTAGGATAAGGTTGCAAAACAACCTTATCCTTATGAATCATCAACTATGGCTCTTTTCAAGAAAGAGCAGCCAACTCTGGTACTCTTCTTGCAGAAGATATGGCAACCAAGAAAACTATTTTCCTAGTAAAGAGGACCAAGGGAATATCCCGAATTGGCTGTTTTTGTAAAGCCGACAGGACTAAATTTAAGTCCCAAGGGTTCAGGGGTGATTTAATTGGGGGATTAATCCGGGTCACCCCCTGAATAAAGTTACGAACCAGAGAGAGCAAGGCAAGTGGACGTTGAAAAAATACCAATAAGGCCGACACCTGGCCCTTGATAGTACTCAAGGCCAGCTTCATCTCTAATCCCATCTGTAGGAACTCAAGGATCCTACTGTTGTAGAATCTCATATTAGCCAATGTATTTCATATTAGTCATATTGATTTGCATATATTTTATTGATTATTATTATTATTATTATTATTATATAGTAGTGGTTTTATCAATATTATTATTCAATAAGTAAAGCAACAATTATTAATCTTTAATAATGTATACTGTGTTTTCCATAGATTTAGAAAGTCTTCATTTATAAGTGTTGAACTTTAAATGACCTCTGCTTTATGACAAGTACTTGTAAACAGGTGTTCTCGAAAATGTATTAAGATAGTCTACTGGATGAAAGTTCATTAGAATAGATTCAAGTTATGTAGAATGGTCTCAGACAGATAACAAAACAGGTGGTTAAAATAATTAGGTGGAATACAGGAAAGTTATGTACAGAACATTAATTAAGTTTGACAGGGTCAAACAAAGGTCTGCTTGTGCCCTCATTAAAACTGTTAAAATACATGCATATAGTGAAACATATAAAACATCTGGTGGGGTTATTGAAAGTTAATTGTCTCAAAGTTGTAAATCTGCAAATCCTTGAAGCTAGTATCAAGATAAGGAGAGTCTGATAACACAGCTGGGTGCCAGACTGTCTCTATACAGGTGTTTTTAATTGGACAAAAACAGTTATAAATCACTTTAATGAACATATAGGAATTTTGGGAATAATTAAGTTTATCTGGTTGTAGAACAGGTGTCAGATTTATGGTTGGTTACTTTGATGTAGATCTTAGCGACCAATCATATGTAAGAGATATGTTAAGATAAGACTTGTAAAAGAGTATATAAATGCAAGCTCTGCAATTGTTAGACGGACAAGTCAGATAGGAGCTCATAAGGCTGAACTCTATGTATGCTGCCCTATTGCACGGGTCATAGAGGTCAGAACCAATGGGCAAGTATCTGTCCTAACTTGTCCCCTCGGACAAGTCAGATAGGAGCTCATAAGGCTGAACTCTGTGTATGCTGCCCTATTGCACGGGTCATAGAGGTCAGAACCAATGGGCAAGTATCTGTCCTAACTTGTCTCCTCGTACGAGTCAGAGAGGACTTCTTGACTTGTTCCAGAATGTGGTCTCAGGTGAATTTCCCTCAAAGACTTGGTCGAGCTGGAACCCAGAACTCTGTGAGGGGACCAGACCACTGGTCGACCGGCTGGTCCCTATCAGGTGACAGGTTCCCAAGAATTGGCAGTAAAGGCCCATTCTGGTTCAAGGTGAGAACACTTCACAATTGTTTCAATTTGGTTAGAGGATAAGAATATTTATATCTAATATGCTTGCATTGTAAGAAACTGTATAAATTAGACCTGTATATTGTAATATTTTGAACATAAACCTGTATGTTATCAGCTGTTAATAAACCTGCATTGCTTAAGTTCTGCCTGGTTCGATACTTTACTATTCTACTTCATTTGGTGGCCCGTACGGGGACAGCATAACCTCAACTCCGATCTTGCCTAACTCCATGCTGGTGAGGCACTGAGCTCAACACAATATTGCGCAATATATCAGGTTAGCAGACACCTATTATTAGTTCTGCATTGTGTTGTGCCGTGTTTTGCTAGCGCTAGGAGGGGCAGGTGGTTGTTGTTGGGGTATCGCTGTCCACCAGGCAGATCTTTGTGGTAGCAGGTAGGGATTTCTCAACTGTGGGTGCCTTAAAGTGCATTATACAGGGTGAGATACCCTGGGTGGAATTCTTTCAAAAAAATTTTTTTTTTGTTATTCCGAAGGGGTACCCCTAAAAGAAGGTTAACTACTCACTGTGTAAACCTACCTTTAACATGCATGTTGGTATCCTAGACTGAGTAAATCAGTCTAGAAGAGGTATATTTTGATTGGTATCCTAGACCTACAAGAGGTCTGGACGAGGTTTTGGGGTAAATGTTTTGACCCCTGGAGAACCTACCTTTAACATGCATGTTGGTATCCTAGACTGAGTAAATCAGTCTAGAAGAGGTATATTTTGATTGGTATCCTAGACCTACAAGAGGTCTGGACGAGGTTTTGGGGTAAATGTTTTGACCCCTGGAGAACCTACCTTTAACATGCATGTTGGTATCCTAGACTGAGTAAATCAGTCTAGAAGAGGTATATTTTGATTGGTATCCTAGACCTACAAGAGGTCTGGACGAGGTTTTGGGGTAAATGTTTTGACCCCTGGAGAACCTACCTTTAACATGCATGTTGGTATCCTAGACTGAGTAAATCAGTCTAGAAGAGGTATATTTTGATTGGTATCCTAGACCTACAAGAGGTCTGGACGAGGTTTTGGGGTAAATGTTTTGACCCCTGGAGAACCTACCTTTAACATGCATGTTGGTATCCTAGACTGAGTAAATCGGTCTAGAAGAGGTATATTTTGATTGGTATCCTAGACCTACAAGAGGTCTGGACGAGGTTTTGGGGTAAATGTTTTGACCCCTGGAGAACCTACCTTTAACATGCATGTTGGTATCCTAGACTGAGTAAATCGGTCTAGAAGAGGTATATTTTGATTGGTATCCTAGACCTACAAGAGGTCTGGACGAGGTTTTGGGGTAAATGTTTTGACCCCTGGAGAACCTACCTTTAACATGCATGTTGGTATCCTAGACTGAGTAAATCAGTCTAGAAGAGGTATATTTTGATTGGTATCCTAGACCTACAAGAGGTCTGGATGAGGTTTTGGGGTAAATGTTTTGACCCCTGGAGAACCTACCTTTAACATGCATGCTGGTATCCTAGACTGAGTAAATTGGTCTAGAAAAGGTTTCATTTTGAGTAGTATCCTTGACAAGGTTTTGGGGTACTATTTTTTTTTTTCCCCTGGAGAATCTGAATTGGTATCCTAGACTGGCAAGTCCAGTGTGAAAGAGTTTCTTGGGTTGGCCTAAGTTTTACATGCATGTTGGTATCCTGGATTGGCAATCAATCTGGAGGAGGCTTTGGGGTTATCAGACCCCTGGAAAGCCTAAGTTAAAAACAAAAACAGTACTGATATGTAGCTACTAGTAGAAAAAGGTACCTTTTGTTTTGTATATTATTGAACATAATAATTGTGGTGTAAAATAATACTCATGAGTTTAGAAATGTCAGGAGAGGTAAGTCCTGACAGGTAAATGAGGTAAAGGTTTTGGAGCTCCATTTGTTAACAAAGTTAAAAGGTATGTATCGTCTTTGTGCTATAAGTGTATGTGTTTATATGTATCTGTTATAACGGTCTGTGTACTAACTGAGTTAAGATCAGGTTGAGACATTCCTGATCGCCGTGGCAAGCAGGGCTTGGCGGTTTTTCATGTCTTGAGACAAGCATTTTAAGGTAAGGAGACGTATGCGCGTACAGTGCCTATTGGCTTTACTCTGAGCACTGCTGTCCATAAGTAATTACTAACTAACCTATCAGTTTTAATAATTTTGTGAATGTTTGTATATTTATATATAGTCAGAAATTTGTGTTCATGTGTATGCATACTTTGCTAGGTGGAGTGACTATGTATTGGTATATAGAAAACAGAAGATAATGACATTTTGTTAATGAATGTTCACAAGCGTAAGTTAATTTCTTTGTAATCTTTGTAGACTGTTAGGGAATATTGTATGTGTGAGGGAGACTGATCATCTCCCAAATTAGGTTAGAATAAGTCTGTAGTTGTTGTAAAAACGTTGGTGTGGAAGGACCCTATGTGTTAGTTCTATGAGTGAATTGTAAGAAGTATGTAACTGATGCTGAATTCTGCATAGTGTATGATGAATAGGGAAATGGTATGTATCCTCCATACAAATGCAATTAGAACTTTCTGTGTCACATATTTGATTTTGTGACACTTGTTATTAGTATTTGATAGGAGGATTTATATTTATATGAGTTAAATGTGTGTGTGTGGAAGGCACGATTCATTTTTTATTTTTTTATTTATTTTTTTAAT
Source organism: Aquarana catesbeiana (assembly GCF_042186555.1). Classification (NCBI taxonomy): domain Eukaryota; kingdom Metazoa; phylum Chordata; class Amphibia; order Anura; family Ranidae; genus Aquarana; species Aquarana catesbeiana. Next base: position 160,495,326 of record NC_133329.1, read on the forward strand.
TTTTTTTTATATTCTTTTGAATATGTACCTCAGCTAGATAGCACCATTAATGAGCTGAGGGAGTTAGAAGTTATTTAAACTGTAGAAAAAAGAAAGTTTGTTTTAAGTAATTTACGACACAAAGTTCTCCCATATTTTTTTGTATCCAGCATACTGCTTTTGGAAGGAAAATATCTGTAGATAAATTCAATGTTGCTAATGTAATTAATGTCATGCTTAAAAACATTTTACAGTTGTAGGTTTTACGTTAAGCAAGATAATGTATTTCTTTCAGTATGAGTGTAGGAGAGCAGAAAAGTATAGTCACCATTTTAGAAATAGCTGTCTGCACGTACGTGCAACAACTACATTAAATCACTTTTTGTGACAGCTAATCTCAGTGCTCTGTACTGAGATAAAGGGGCACGTTTCGGTGCCTTTAAACAGAAACTGGATGAGCTGACCAGAAAATAAATAAAATCTCAGAATACGTTCTTATTCTCAAACATTTGTTGATTTTTTATTAGAATATAAACTGTAGGTTATAATAGGTATTCTGTCTTTTATATTATTTACTGCAGTAGTTCAAGGTGCATTTTATTTTTAGTGTATCACTCTTGTAAGTAGGGTGCTTATTCTCCCTTGTAGCTTTTGTTTATTTTGTCATGTCTCTATCTTATTGTACAGTATTATGTATACTGTCATCTTTATATATTTGCCTATTTAGTAGTATTCACAAAGATAGCAATGGGATTTATTTATTTGGTAACAGGGAACTCCAAATTTATATTTGTTTATTATTTTCTAAAAAGAATAGTGAAGAGTGATGCATGGTAACAGTGCAACCATCTTATTATATGTGCTATATGTAGCACATACAGGGGGGTGAATTAGACAATTAGAGTCTTAATTTTTAATATTAGCTTGTAAGCTCTGGTGAGCAAGGTCCCTTATTGGTATTGGCTAGAACTTATTTTGTCCTACCTGATTACAATATTTAGTAATTATCAGGTTGATTATTAGTTTGCCTAAATAAATAATTTGTTTCTTTATTCCAGGAGCAGCCAGCACGTTTTCATATGTAAAGTTATACTTTGTAAAATTTCACTCCTTTTGATTTTTTATTATTCAAGTTCCTAGTTATGCTACTACAGGTGGCAAAGTCAGTTTTTTTGATTAGGATCACTCTGCATTAATATGATCTAATTAACAATAAAATTTGTATATAATTATTCTTAAGGAAGGGACATAGTAATGCACATTTTCTTAACCTCTTTAGATTTAACAGACTGTGCAAGTGACCATGTAATTTTATTTTGATTTCTTTTTAATTATGAACAATCACAATGTAGTTTCACAAAATGTAGTTCTTCAAAGTCTATTTTGTGTGCCTGTATATAGACTTTATTGCAATGAAAGAACAAAGCTGTAGATATAAATATACTTTAATAAATGTCTGCTCCTTTTTAAAGTAAATCACAGTTTTTCATATGGTCATGCAAATGTATGAGACAACAGCTAAGTGTCTGATGTGGGAAATTTTTCCCAGGACTGGAGTGTATTCAGCACTGATATCAGATAATTGTACCCAATTTTATGAAAAATCAGTTCCATTTTGCTCTATGCTTGGCATAGACGATAAAACCTTGTGTCCACACTCATATTCATTGGTGGATTTGTTGTATGGGCTGTTGTAGACAAAATTAAATACAATTTGCTGGGCCATATGAAACTTTGGATAGATTTGTCACTAAGTTTAGGAGTTCTAGAAGCAAATGATAGTTGCTTAGACTTCATGCTGTACAGTGGGAGATAAAATGTTCATGTGTTTAAAATAATTAACCAAATTGGTGTAGTTTTGTTTCTAAACAGATCCTTGTTTTAGATGTCATCTCTTGTTCCAGTCAAAGCCACTAAAGGAATGTATGTCAGTAACTCTTGATGACTGCAAGTACATTAAAGATCATAAAAGGAAGTGGAAGAATTCACAATTCAAGTGTCCATTTAAATCCACATTGGTGACAGTGACATTTTCCGTTTCTATAGTAGTCAAAGTCTGAGTGAGATTACCAAGAGTGTTATTCACATAAGTGCAAATGGAATACATACAAGAGACTGTTGCAGACAAAGACATTGGAAGTATTTTTTGAGTAATGGACAATTCTAATTAATTATATGTGATACTTTGTATGTAGAGACTTACTGTTGTTTTGTTTGTTATATATATGTTATAAGTATTAATATTGTGAACACCTTAACCACTTGCCGACCGCCTAACGTATATATACGTCGGCAGAATGGCACGGGCAGGCAGAATCACGTACCTGTACGTGATCTGCCTCCCGCGGGCGGGGGGTCCGATCGGACCCCCCCCCGGTGCCAGCGGCGGTCGGCATCTGACTGGGAGCGTCGGGAGGCGAGGGGGAGACCATCCGATCGTGGCCCCCCCCTCGCGATCGCTCCCAGCCAATCGGAATCCTCCTCTGCCTGTGTGTAGTTTCACACAGGCAGAGGATGTGATGTCATCTCTCCTCGGTCTGGCAGTTTCCGTCCAGCGCCGAGGAGAGAAGACATGTAAGTCCACACAACACAAACACACACAGTAGAACATGCCAGGCATACTTTACACCCCCGATCCCCCCCCGATCGCCCCCCGATCCCCCCCCAATCACCCCCCCCCCGTCACAAACTGACATTAGCAGTATTTTTTTTTTTTTTTTTTTTTCTGATTACTGCATAGTGTCAGTTTGTGACAGTTACAGTGTTAGGGCAGTGAATATTACCCCCCTTTAGGTCTAGGATACCCCCCTAACCCCCCCTAATAAAGTTTTAACCCCTTGATCACCCCCTGTCACCAGTGTCACTAAGCGATCATTTTTCTGATCGCTGTATTAGTGTCGCTGGTGACGCTAGTTAGAGACGTAAATATTTAGGTTCGCCGTCAGCGTTTTATAGCGACATGGACCCCCATATACTATCTAATAAAGGTTTTAACCCCTTGATTGCCCCCTAGTTAACCCTTTCACCACTGATCACCGTATAACTGTTACGGGTGACGCTGGTTAGTTCGTTTATTTTTTATAGTGTCAGGGCACCCGCCGTTTATTACCGAATAAAGGTTTAGCCCCCTGATCGCCCGGCGGTGATATGCGTCGCCCCAGGCAGCGTCAGATTAGCGCCAGTACCACTAACACCCACGCACGCAGCATACGCCTCCCTTAGTGGTATAGTATCTGTACGGATCAATATCTGATCCGATCAGATCTATACTAGCGTCCCCAGCAGTTTAGGGTTCCCGAAAACGCAGTGTTAGCGGGATCAGCCCAGATACCCGCTAGCACCTGCGTTTTGCCCCTCTGCCCGGCCCACCCAAGTGCAGTATCGATCGATCACTGTCACTTACAAAACACTAAACGCATAACTGCAGCGTTCGCAGAGTCAGGCCTGATCCCTGCGATCGCTAACAGTTTTTTTGGTAGCGTTTTGGTGAACTGGCAAGCACCAGCCCCAGGCAGCGTCAGATTAGCGCCAGTACCGCTAACACCCACGCACGCACCGTACACCTCCCTTAGTGGTATAGTATCTGATCGGATCAATATCTGATCCGATCAGATCTATACTAGCGTCCCCAGCAGTTTAGGGTTCCCACAAACGCAGTGTTAGCGGGATCAGCCCAGATACCTGCTAGCACCTGCGTTTTGCCCCTCCGCCCGGCCCAGCCCAGCCCACCCAAGTGCAGTATCGATCGATCACTGACACTTACAAAACACTAAACGCATAACTGCAGCGTTCGCAGAGTCAGGCCTGATTCCTGCGATCGCTAACAGTTTTTCTGGTAGCGTTTTGGTGAACTGGCAAGCACCAGCCCCAGGCAGCGTCAGGTTAGCGGCAGTACCGCTAACACCCACGCACGCAGCATACGCCTCCCTTAGTGGTATAGTATCTGATCGGATCAATATCTGATCTGATCAGATCTATACTAGCGTCCCCAGCAGTTTAGGGTTCCCACAAACGCAGTGTTAGCAGGATCAGCCCAGATTCCTGCTAGCACCTGCGTTTTGCCCCTCCGCCCGGCCCAGCCCAGCCCACCCAAGTGCAGTATCGATCGATCACTGACACTTACAAAACACTAAACGCATAACTGCAGCGTTCGCAGAGTCAGGCCTGATCCTTGCGATCGCTAACAGTTTTTTTGGTAGCGTTTTGGTGAACTGGCAAGCACCAGCGGCCTAGTACACCCCGGTCGTAGTCAAACCAGCACTGCAGTAACACTTGGTGACGTGGCGAGTCCCATAAGTGCAGTTCAAGCTGGTGAGGTGGCAAGCACAAGTAGTGTCCCGCTGCCACCAAGAAGACAAACACAGGCCCGTCGTGCCCATAGTGCCCTTCCTTCTGCATTCGCCAATCCTAATTGGGAACCCACCGCTTCTGCAGCGCCCGTACTTCCCCCATTCACATCCCCAACCAAATGCAGTCGGCTGCATGAGAGGCATTTTCTTTATGTCCTCCCGAGTACCCCTACCCAACGAACCCCCCCAAAAAAGATGTTGTGTCTGCAGCAAGCGCGGATATAGGCGTGACACCCGCTATTATTGTCCCTCCTGTCCTGACAATCCTGGTCTTTGCATTGGTGAATATTTTGAACGCTACCATGCACTAGTTGAGTATTAGCGTAGGGTACAGCATTGCACAGACTAGGACACACTTTCACAGGGTCTCCCAAGATGCCATCGCATTTTGAGAGACCCGAACCTGGAACCGGTTACAGTTATAAAAGTTAGTTACAAAAAAAAGTGTAAAAAAAAAAAAAAAAAAAAACACATACAAAAATATAAAATAAAAAAAAAATAGTTGTCGTTTTATTGTTCTTTCTCTCTCTATTCTCTCTCTATTGTTCTGTTCTTTTTTACTGTATTCTATTCTGCAATGTTTTATTGTTATTATGTTTTATCATGTTTGCTTTTCAGGTATGCAATTTTTTATACCTTACCGTTTACTGTGCTTTATTGTTAACCATTTTTTTGTCTTCAGGTACGCCATTCACGACTTTGAGTGGTTATACCAGAATGATGCCTGCAGGTTTAGGTATCATCTTGGTATCATTCTTTTCAGCCAGCGGTCGGCTTTCATGTAAAAGCAATCCTAGCGGCTAATTAGCCTCTAGACTGCTTTTACAAGCAGTGGGAGGGAATGCCCCTCCCCCCCAACGTCTTCCGTGTTTTTCTCTGGCTCTCCTGTCTCAACAGGGAACCTGAAAATGCAGCCGGTGATTCAGCCAGCTGACCATAGAGCTGATCAGAGACCAGAGTGGCTCCAAACATCTCTATGGCCTAAGAAACCGGAAGCTACGAGCATTTTATGACTTAGATTTCGCCGGATGTAAACAGCGCCATTGGGAAATTGGGAAAGCATTTTATCACACCGATCTTGGTGTGGTCAGATGCTTTGAGGGCAGAGGAGAAATCTAGGGTCTAATAGACCCCAATTTTTGCAAAAAAGAGTACCTGTCACTACCTATTGCTATGATAGGGGATATTTACATTCCCTGAGATAACAATAAAAATGATTAAAAAAAAAAAAAAAATGAAAGGAACAGTTTAAAAATAAGATAAAAAAATAATAATAATAAAGAAAAAAAAAAAAAAAAAAAAAAAGCACCCCTGTCCCCCCTGCTCTCGCGCTAAGGCGAACGCAAGCATCGGTCTGGCGTCAAATGTAAACAGCAATTGCACCATGCATGTGAGGTATCGCCGCGAAGGTCAGATCGAGGGCAGTAAGTTTAGCAGTAGACCTCCTCTGTAAATCTAAAGTGGTAACCTGTAAAGGCTTTTAAAGGCTTTTAAAAATGTATTTAGTTTGTCGCCACTGCACGTTTGTGCGCAATTTTAAAGCATGTCATGTTTGGTATCCATGTACTCGGCCTAAGATCATCTTTTTTATTTCATCAAACATTTGGGCAATATAGTGTGTTTTAGTGCATTAAAATGTAAAAAAGTGTGTTTTTTCCCCAAAAAATGCGTTTGAAAAATCGCTGCGCAAATACTGTGTGAAAAAAAAAAATGAAACACCCACCATTTTAATCTGTAGGGCATTTGCTTTAAAAAAAATATATAATGTTTGGGGGTTCAAAGTAATTTTCTTGCAAAAAAAATTATTTTTTTATGTAAACAATAAGTGTCAGAAAGGGCTTTGTCTTCAAGTGGTTAGAAGTGTGGGTGATGTGTGACATAAGCTTCTAGATGTTGTGCATAAAATGCCAGGACAGTTCAAAACCCCCCCAAATGACCCCATTTTGGAAAGTAGACACCCCAAGCTATTTGCTGAGAGTCATGTTGAGTCCATGGAATAATTTATATTGTGACACAAGTTGCGGGAAAGAGACAATTTTTTATTTTTTTTATTTTTTTTTGCACAAAGTTGTCACTAAATGATATATTGCTCAAACATGCCATGGGAATATGTGAAATTACACCCCAAAATACATTCTGTTGCTTCTCCTGAGTACGGGGATACCACATGTGTGGGACTTTTTGGGAGCCTAGCCGCGTACGGGACCCCGAAAACCAAGCACCGCCTTCAGGCTTTCTAAGGCCGTAAATTTTTGATTTCACTCTTCACTGCCTATCACAGTTTCGGAGGCCATGGAATGCCCAGGTGGCAAAAAAACCCCCCAAATGACCCCATTTTGGAAAGTAGACACCCAAAGCTATTTGCTGAGAGGTATAGTGAGTATTTTGCAGACCTCACTTTTTGTCACAAAGTTTTGAAAATTGAAAAAAGAAAAAAAAAAATTTTTTTTCTCGTCTTTCTTTATTTTCAAAAACAAATGAGAGCTGCAAAATACTCACCATGCCTCTCAGCAAATAGCTTGGGGTGTCTACTTTCCAAAATGGGGTCATTTGGGGGGGGGTTTGTGCCACCTGGGCATTCCATGGCCTCCGAAACTGTGATAGGCAGTGAGGAGTAAAATCAAAAATGTACGCCCTTAGAAATCCTGAAGGCAGTGATTGGTTTTCGGGGTCCCGTACGCGGCTAGGCTCCCAAAAAGTCCCACACATGTGGTATCCCCATACTCAGGAGAAGCAGCTAAATGTATTTTGGGGTGCAATTCCACATATGTCCATGGCCTGTGTGAGCAATATATCATTTAGTGACAACTTTGTGCAAAAAAAAAAAAATTTGTCACTTTCCCGCAACTTGTGTCAAAATATAAAACATTCCATGGACTCAACATGCCTCAAAGCAAATAGCTTGGGGTGTCTACTTTCCAAAATGGGGTCATTTGGGGGGGTTTTATGTCATCTGGGCATTTTATGGCCTTCAAAACTGTGATAGGTAGTGAGGAGTAAAATCAAAAATGTACGCCCTTAGAAATCCTGAAGGCAGTGATTGGTTTTCGGGGCCCCGTACGCGGCTAGGCTCCCAAAAAGTCTCACACATGTGGTATCCCTATACTCAGGAGAAGCAGCTAAATGTATTTTGGGGTGCAATTCCACATATGCCCATGGCCTGTGTGAGCAATATATCATTTAGTGACAACTTTTTGTAATTTTTTTTTTTTTTTGTCATTGTTCAATCACTTGGGACAAAAAAAATGAATATTCAATGGGCTCAACATGCCTCTCAGCAAATTCCTTGGGGTGTCTACTTTCCAAAATGGGGTCATTTGGGGGGTTTTGTACTGCCCTGCCATTTTAGCACCTCAAGAAACGACATAGGCAGTCATAAATTAAAGGCTGTGTAAATTCCAGAAAATGTACCCTAGTTTGTAGACGCTATAACTTTTGCGCAAACCAATAAATATACACTTATTGACATTTTTTTTACCAAAGACATGTGGCCGAATACATTTTGGCCTAAATGTATGACTAAAATTGAGTTTATTGGATTTTTTTTAGAACAAAAAGTAGAAAATATCATTTTTTTTCAAAATTTTCGGTCTTTTTCCGTGTATAGCGCAAAAAATAAAAACGGCAGAGGTGATCAAATACTATCAAAAGAAAGCTCTATTTGTGGGAAGAAAAGGACGCAAATTTCGTTTGGGTACAGCATTGCATGACCGCGCAATTAGCAGTTAAAGCGACGCAGTGCCAAATTGTAAAAAGTGCTCTGGTCAGGAAGGGGGTAAAACCTTCCGGGGCTGAAGTGGTTAAAGTGGAACTTTGGTCAGAAAATTGATTCCTGCTGGATCACTTGAGGCTAACCCTTTTTGCAGGTGTAGCTATGAAGCACAGTAAAAATAAGTGCCTATACTGTTTAAAATCCACTGTTCCACCCTGCTCTACACAGGCTCAGTTGTGCTCTATTTTTTTTGCACTGCTTAAAATCTAGAGGACAGTCTGCTGACAGCCTGAAATTCTACTGCTGCTCAAAGGTTCTGGGCTTCAGTAAAATGGTAGCATAATAATTAATGTGGAATGTATTTTTCTTGCTAATGAACCTTATTTTGTCACATTTTTGTGAGTAGAGTTCCACTTTGAGTAAATGTTCAATCATTATAAACAAATAGTTTTATCATTTTTTGGAAAAAAAAAAAAAAAAAGTGGGGAGGTTTAATGTAATGGGTATGACATTATCGCTAGACTGTATGCTATTGATGCTTTATAGGATATGTTATGATATTTGTCTTGATTTTGTTTTACAATTTATGTTTTAAGACCTAGGAGAGGTAGGCTACTGACTTAGACAGTATAGCAGTGACTGAAAGAAGAGACCCATGCTGACTGTTATTGTAAAATATTCTGCAGTATAGTATGTGCAAAAATTGACAAAAAGTGAAATGGTTTTGGGTTTAGCAAACTTTGTGGGAAGACTACAAAATTAAAACTAATGAAATATCTGGACTGACTATATTGACAGTATGACATGACCAGGGTAATAGTGACTGATAGGTGGAGTCAAGATTAAGAAATTATAAGAATTTTACAATTATTGTATGGGAAATAGTATAGGTTGGGAAATGTAAAAGAATAGTCTATATAAAATACTTTGTAGTGAAAACATCTTCGCTTCAAGGGATTTATAATAATAAATATTATTAATATTGTAAGAGTATTGTATTATGATAAAACTATATAGATATATTTATATTATTTTAGCGGATGTTGTAGAAGTAAAAGGAAGCCACTAAATTAAGTTATAAAATAAAATAAGAGTGTAGGAGCCATTGCTTTGTAGGTTGCCCTGAAGTGCTTGCTAGAGACCTATTGTATCCTGACACTGACTTTATTTTTATTTTTATTTTTTATAACTATATTTTTGAAGTGTATTTTATATTCAGACAAATATCGGGTGATCGCAGAAGACATGATGTAACTTGTTACAAATGTTCATTGCTACAAAGGAAGGATTTCATGCATAAAAGGAGGAACTGGAAAATCTGAGACTTGTATCTTTGCAGAACAGGTATGCTCTGAACTTGTGTCTTACAGCATCCAAAGCAGCTTGTGCTATGATACTGGACCAGCAAATGATGATGAAGGAGATCTCTCCAGACACATCAAGCACTTGGCTAAGCTGAAAAGACCTATGCAGGAAAAGGCAGAGCCTTATGGGACTGAGTCTGCTGAATGCTCCTTGGGACCACATACTTGGCTTTCATTCACTAGCTAAACGGATTGTTCCTCTTCCCTGTTATCCTTGATGTGATGTTGCTGAGTAACTGTTGCCTGTTGCAAGAAGTTTGTGGCAAGAATGATCACAATGCCACTGAGACTGACAACTATGTTTTCCGTGCCACATATGGAGAAGGACTTTGCAGCTACAGAAGAAGATGCAGTGTTTTTGATTGGACTGATTTATTTATTTATTTTTATTTTTTGGACTGATTTATTTATTTATTTTTATTTTTTGGACTGATTTGTTTTTATTTTTTTGGACAATTTGTGATAAGTGTCGGGTGTATGGGGTCTCTGAAGGGCATGGTGGGTGATCTGTATTGTAATTGCTGTGAGGCTTGTGTGAAGCCTCAACAGGGGGGAAATGTTGTAGAATCTCATATTAGCCAATGTATTTCATATTAGTCATATTGATTTGCATATATTTTATTGATTATTATTATTATTATTATTATATAGTAGTGGTTTTATCAATATTATTATTCAATAAGTAAAGCAACAATTATTAATCTTTAATAATGTATACTGTGTTTTCCATAGATTTAGAAAGTCTTCATTTATAAGTGTTGAACTTTAAATGACCTCTGCTTTATGACAAGTACTTGTAAACAGGTGTTCTCGAAAATGTATTAAGATAGTCTACTGGATGAAAGTTCATTAGAATAGATTCAAGTTATGTAGAATGGTCTCAAACAGATAACAAAACAGGTGGTTAAAATAATTAGGTGGAATACAGGAAAGTTATGTACAGAACATTAATTAAGTTTGACAGGGTCAAACAAAGGTCTGCTTGTGCCCTCATTAAAACTGTTAAAATACATGCATATAGTGAAACATATAAAACATCTGGTGGGGTTATTGAAAGTTAATTGTCTCAAAGTTGTAAATCTGCAAATCCTTGAAGCTAGTATCAAGATAAGGAGAGTCTGATAACACAGCTGGGTGCCAGACTGTCTCTATACAGGTGTTTTTAATTGGACAAAAACAGTTATAAATCACTTTAATGAACATATAGGAATTTTTGGGAATAATTAAGTTTATCTGGTTGTAGAACAGGTGTCAGATTTATGGTTGGTTACTTTGATGTAGATCTTAGCGACCAATCATATGTAAGAGATATGTTAAGATAAGACTTGTAAAAGAGTATATAAATGCAAGCTCTGCAATTGTTAGACGGACAAGTCAGATAGGAGCTCATAAGGCTGAACTCTATGTATGCTGCCCTATTGCACGGGTCATAGAGGTCAGAACCAATGGGCAAGTATCTGTCCTAACTTGTCCCCTCGGAAAAGTCAGATAGGAGCTCATAAGGCTGAACTCTGTGTATGCTGCCCTATTGCACGGGTCATAGAGGTCAGAACCAATGGGCAAGTATCTGTCCTAACTTGTCTCCTCGTACGAGTCAGAGAGGACTTCTTGACTTGTTCCAGAATGTGGTCTCAGGTGAATTTCCCTCAAAGACTTGGTCGAGCTGGAACCCAGAACTCTGTGAGGGGACCAGACCACTGGTCGACCGGCTGGTCCCTATCAGGTGACAGGTTCCCAAGAATTGGCAGTAAAGGCCCATTCTGGTTCAAGGTGAGAACACTTCACAATTGTTTCAATTTGGTTAGAGGATAAGAATATTTATATCTAATATGCTTGCATTGTAAGAAACTGTATAAATTAGACCTGTATATTGTAATATTTTGAACATAAACCTGTATGTTATCAGCTGTTAATAAACCTGCATTGTTTAAGTTCTGCCTGGTTCGATACTTTACTATTCTACTTCACTACCTATGACATATTTTCTGGGGTGCCAACCCCTGGATTCACACCAGGAGACATATGCCTTCCAGACTCTATAGCATATGATTCTGGAGGCCGGCTTCCTAGCATTAACCAAAGTAGAAACTACTGAAGTTGATAGCCCATGGTCCTTTAGAATGTGAGTCTCAATAGCCAAACCGTTAAATTTAGCGTTTGTAAGGTAGGATGTAATACCGGACCTTGTGAGAGAAGGTCTGGCCACAGTAGTAGGGTCCAAGGGTCCCCTACCGCCATTTTTATGATCTTGGCAAACCAAGATCTCCTGGGCCACGCTGGGGCCACAAGAATCACCTCCTTCGCTTCTTGCTTGATCCTGCGAAGAAGACGCGGAAGCAGCAGAACAGGAGGGAACACATAGATCAGTGAAAACTGATCCCATGGAAAGACCAAGGCATCTGTTCCGCATGCTACCGGATCCTTTGTCCTTGACACAAAGTTGTCCATTTTTTTGTTGAACTGGGACGCAAACAGATCTATGTCAGGAATTCCCCATTTCTGACATATTGACAGAAAAATGTCGGGGTGAAGGGACCATTCTCCCGGGAACAATTGTTGGCGACTCAAATAGTCTGCCTGCCAATTCTCTATACCTGGAATGAAAATTGCTGATAGGCAAAGAAAGTTGCTTTCTGCCCAAGAAAGAATATGATTCACCTCTCTCTGGGCCGCACAACTTCTCGTGCCCCTTTGGTGATTAATATAGGCCACTGCTGTGGCATTGTCGGATTGAATTCTGACAGGACAATTCCGTAGTCTGAGCGTCCAGGCCTCCAGGGCCAGGCGTACTGCCCGAATCTCTAGAATATTGATGGGCAAGGTCCTCTCTGATTCGGACCATTTCCCTTGGCAGACGCTTCTTCCAGGACTGCTCCTCAGCCCAGAAGGCTGGAATCTGTTGTTACCACCTTCCAGGTAACTGGTAGAAAGGATTTCCCTTTTTGAAGATTCTTGAATATCAACCACCATTTGAGGCTCTGATGTACATTGGGGGATAAATGCAGTGGGAAGTCCAGAGCTTGGACCTTCTTGTTCCAAGTTGACAGGATACTGTTTTGTAGCAGTCTTGAATGAAACTGCGCATAAGGAATGGCCTAGAAAGAAGCCACCATCTTTTCCAACAATTTTATGCAAAGTTGAATAGAAGGATTTTTCTTTGTTTTGACCAACTGAATCAGTTCCTTTATGGAACTGATCCTTTCCTGGGGCAGAAACACTCTCTTCTGAGCTGTATCTATGATCAGCCCCAAGTACTGCAATTTCCTTGATGGTTTTAAGGAGGATATCTCTAGGTTGAGAATCCAACCTAGGTCTTCCAGGTAGCTGATTGTGGTGACCAATGTTTGGTTTAAACGGGCTACCGATTGATCTATCAAGAGTAGATTGTCTAAGTAGGCTAATATTGTTATACCCTGGGCCCTTAACCTGGCTAAAGGAGGAGCCAGGACCTTTGTGAATACTCAAGGTGCAGTAGCCAGACCGAAAGGTAGAGCTACAAACTGAAAATGAAAATTTTCTATCTCGAAGTGTAGAAATTTCTGGTGAGCGGGGAAAATCAGCACATGGAGATAAGCATCCATGATGTCGATTGATGCCTGAACTTCTCCCCCTTGTAGGATGGAGACTACTGATCGGATTGACGCCATGCGAAAAGAGCAGATATTCAAAAACCGGTTTAGATCTTTGAGATCTAAAATGGGTCTGACATCCCCGTTTTTGAACCTTGAACAGGTTTGAATAAAACCCCAAACCTCGCTCTTCCAAGGGGACCTCCGATATCACTCTTTGAGACAAGAGATGATCCAGAGCTATAAAGAGAGACTTCTTTTTCACTGGATCTCTGGGAACGTTTGATCTGAGAAAACAAGGAGACAGGAGCTCTCGAAATTCTAATTTGTAACCTAGAGAAATTGAGGAGGCCACCCATCTGTCTTGATGTTGTTCCTGCCAGACCCTTGAAAACTGTAGAAGTCTTCCCCCCACTCGAGCGAGCGGGGGCATCCCTTCATAAGGAGGCTTTAGAATTCTGTTTTGTGGGTTTCTTCTCCCAGGTCCTCTTTTGACCCTGGGACTGACCCTGAGGTTTACCTCTTGAATCTGACGGTGGAGGCCATCGTGGCTGCCTGGAGGCTGCTGCCTTTGGCCCTGGAGAAGAAGTACGTTTTAAAGAAAAATGCTTAAATTTCTTCTTAACTTTTCCCATTAGAAATTCTTTGGATATACTTATCCAGATCGTCTCCGAACAACCGTTCACCATGAAAATGGAAACTGGCCAAGAGCTTTTTGCATGGCGCTTCGGCTAACCAATTTTTCCTTGTCAAAAGAAGTTTATTGAGTATACAATGTTATAAAGATACATAAAGTAAGTTTACAAGGATCTATAACATAAGCTCATTGTTTTACAGTAGGGTTTATATAGGTAAATATCATGAAATTTCAAATATTAAACATTGGGTTCACGTAAACCTAAATTAAAGATATATATCATTTTCTTAGTTACTTTTGTAGGTATTTAAATGATTTATACCTACTATACATATTGTTTACAAGTAGAGTGTATATAGGTCAAATAAATTCTGATAATGAGCTTTAATCGTAAGGTGGAGAAAAGGAAAGAGAAAGAAGAAAAAGGGTTGAAAGGTAGAGGTATGGTCCACAAGGTTGTCCCGCTCGTCAGTTTATTATTCTTTTTAGTTCTCTTTGAAGCCTTAGAATGGGTGTCTCTGTAAGTCATTTAATCTGTTACCATGGCAACAGGACAGAGTCATTGAAGTTTGACAGGAACTGTTGTTTTATCCAAGGATGCCAAAGTTTTTCAAATTTTGGAATTTGATTTTGATCGATGGCTACCATCTTAGCATGGGACATTGTATTATTCATTCTGTGAATTGTTTCTGCTAGTACCAATGTAGGAGATTTCCATGCCTTGGCCACTGTTTGTTTTGCAGCCGTTATTAGTTGGATCATAAGTTTGAATTGAGAGAGTGTTAACCATTCCGGTTTTAGATTAAGTAAAGTTAAATATGGATCTGGTTGTATTATTTTTTTAAATATTTTAGATGCAATCACGAAGACTTCCTTCCAGAAGGTTTGGATTACTGGGCACGTCCACCATATGTGTAAATATGTGCCTATTTCTGGGCATCCTCGAAAACAAAGAGCTGAGGTATTAGGTGAATATTTTGCCACTCTAGCGGGTACAAGGTACCAGCGAGTTAGGACTTTATAATTTGTCTCCAGTGCTAAGATGTTGGGTGAAGATGACTTAGATGTGAGCCATATGTTAGACCAGTCCGTGTCTTCTAAAGTTCGTCCCAGGTCCTCCTCCCACCTCTGAACGTAAGAGGGTCTATTAAGATTTGCTACTCCATATAATTGATTATAAAGTGATGAAATTGTACCTTTAGCAAATGGATCTTTTGTACAGATTGATTCAAAAATGGATAATTGGGATAATGGTGTATCCCCCTTTAGGAATGGTGTATAGAAATTTTTGATTTGGAGATATCTAAATATCTCAGAGTTTGGTAGATCATATTTTTCTCTAAGCGATGGGAATGAAAGGAATGATTTAGATGCTATGAAGTCATTTAGTGTCTGAATGCCTGATGTTGTCCAAGCTTTAAAAGAATTTGGGTAGATCCATGCCGGATAAAAGGCCGGATTTCTGATAAAAGAAAGGAGAGGATTGTGTGGAGATTGTAACTGATATTTGGTTTTTAGTTTATCCCAGAGAGATAAGAAGTGTTTAGTTATGGGATTATGAATTTTAAAGCGGTCTTTAGGATCAAGCCATAATAAATTTGATATTAATAGAGGGTCATTTTCTGAAGCCTCTATAAATACCCATAATGGGATTTCCTGTTTTGCATGGTATTTGGACAGACTGGCCAAATGTGCCGCTCTGTAGTAGTTAGTAAAATTAGGGTATCCCAGGCCTCCTTTATTTTTGGGAAGATGTAGTGTGTGTATAGGTATACGTGGTTTAGAAGAGCCCCATATAAACGAAGTTGCTCTTTTTTGTACTATTCTCAAAAAATAGGAAGGAATTGGAATAGGGAGGACTCTGAATAGATCAAGCAATTTGGGTAGAATAGTCATTTTGATTGCATTAATCTTCCCCATCCAGGATAAAGGAAGTTGCGACCATTGTTTTATTAGATTTGTGATCTGTCTTAATACAGGATAATTGGTTGAGAATAAGTCAGAATGAGAGGCTGTTAAATGAATTCCAAGATATGGGATTGATTTTTCTGCCCATGTGAATGGGAGTGCAGCCCTAGCCGGGATCAATTCCATGTTTGTGAGTGAAATATTAAGCACTAGGCATTTCTTAGGATTAATCATAAGGCCGGATAGGGCTGCAAATCCATCAAGAGCTGGTATTAAGTTAGGACCAGAGACCTGTGGTGATGATAGCAAAAGTAATATATCGTCTGCAAATATACATAATTTGTGTGTAATACCTCCTACGTCAATGCCAGTTATAGTTTGGTTTGTTCTGATATATTGGGCCATGGGTTCGAGTATAAGGGCAAATAATAAGGGAGATAATGGGCAACCCTGTCGGGTACCTCTTTCGATATTAAAGGCTTCAGATTTGTATCCAGCAAATTTTATATAGGCTTTGGGTTTATTATATAATGCTTTGATCCATGTTAAAAAGTGGGGTCCAAAACCCCATTTTTGTAATGAATATTGCATATATTGCCAGGATACTGTGTCAAATGCCCTCTTAATATCGAGAGATAGAAAACATAAAGGGATTTTCCGTTTTTTAGCAATATGTGCCAATAACACTGCCCTGTGTATATTATCGCCTGCCTGTCTATTTGGCATGAAGCCTACTTGATCTCTATGTATTAATTTTCCTATAATGCTATTGAGGCGTTTTGCTATCATTTTTGCTAATAATTTAATATTGAGGTTTAACAGAGAGATAGGCCGATAATTCACACAGGAAGTATTATCAGAAAGGGGTTTTGGGATCATACAAACAATTGCCATTAGTGTTTCTTGCCGAAAAGAATGTCCATCTAGAAGTTTGTTAAAAGTTTCAGTGAGAATGGGAGAGAGTATTTCTGAGAATGTTTTATAGTATAAAGCCGAGTAGCCGTCTGGGCCTGGTCTTTTGTTAAGTTTTAGGTCTTTTATGGCGTTAGCAACTTCATCTATAGTTATAGGCTCATCCAAACTGCTTTTTTGATTCTGAGATAACTCAGGTAAGGTTATTTTTGAGAAGAAGGATTCAGCCTCTGTAGGATTAAATTCATTGTTTGTCTTGTATAAAGTTGCGAGATGTGAGTGAAATTTATGGACTATTTTAACTGGATTACAAGTGTAAACATTTTTTGATAATTTCAAACGTATTGGTTTGAAAGATTTGTTAGTTGAATTTAATGCCCGAGCCAAATATGTACCTGGTTTGTTTGTATTCATGTAGAAATTGTGTTTGGAGCGTTTGAGGGATTTATCAACTGACTCAGTGAGAAATAGATCGTATTCCAATCTAGATTTTTCCAGATGAGATTTTGTACTCTGAGATGGATTATCTTAAAATGATATGTAGGCTGCATTAAAATTGAGTTCTAGTTTTTTTGCTAGATTTTTGCGTTCCCGTTTAAATAGTGCCATTTGTCTTTGTATTGTACCACGCAAGACAGGCTTATGAGATTCCCACAGTGTTATTGGGGAGATGTCTGTTGTATTATTAATTGATATGTATTCCTTTAAAGCTTGTTCAATGGCCATCTGATGTAGTGGGTGTTTGAGCATTATGTCCGGTAAGTACCACGTTGGGTCATGCGCTTTTGGTATGGCTGAGGCTATAGTAGTGTATACTGCATTATGGTCAGACCACGGAATCGGAATTATATCTGATGCAATAATTTCTGGTATCATTCCTATTGTTAGAAAAATATGATCTATTCTGGTGAAGGTTTGATGAGGGTGCGAGAAATAAGTGAATTTCTTTTTCATTGGGTTACTTTCTCTCCATGAATCTACCAGATTGTATTTGGAAAGAAGTTGAGAAAAAGGTAATCTAGAGGTTATTTTGGATGGTGTAAAAGGTGATTTATCTAGAAATGGGAGGAGGACCTGGTTCGAATCCCCACACATTATCACTGTTCCTATTTTGTGTGTATTAATCACTTGTAATATATGTGAGAGGAATGGTGTAGGTTGTTTGTTAGGAGCGTAGTAGGAAATCACCGTGATTGCTGTATCCATTATATAACCCATGAGTATCAGGTATCTACCTTCTGGGTCTTTAATTTCTGATGATAAGGTGAATGGTGTGGATCGGTGAAGTGCAATTAGAGTTCCCCTTTGCTTGGTACAGGCAGAAGCCGTGTAAATTTGTTGATAAAAAGGAGAAATATATTTTGGAGTAGAATCTTTGGTGAAGTGTGTTTCTTGGAGGCATACTATGTGAGCCTTCTTGTTATGGAAAGTACGGAAGGCTTTGGTCCTTTTTTGAGGGACATTTATTCCCTGAACATTCAGGGAAAGTATATTCAGTGGTGCCATGGCAATAGATCAAATAGTTTTGACTTACTTTTTGTTATGCAGAGCTGACTGCGCAGATCAACCTGTGTGGACTGAAGAGATGAATAGATAGAAAAGAAACCAGTGAATTCTGGAGTAAAGAGTAAACAAAAAACATATGAGATTAGATGATACATTGTATAAATTATTTTTTGCAAGTAATCACAATTTACCCGTGAAAGAGAATAAATATCTCTCTCAGGGGAATAAGTGCCTTCGTCACACTCCCACATAATATGGTTGGGAGAATGAGGAGGGCTAAGGGGGGTACACGGATCTTCCGCTTACAGGAGAGAAGTGCTATGTCAAAAGACATCAAAATGATGTTTCATTAGTTGGAGTGGTGCAGAATATAGTTTTTGTTGAAATTATTTATTCCAGGGTGGTTGTATATGGTTAGTCTTGCCCTAGGCTAAATAATTCAGTTAGAAAGGTACTGTTAATAACTTTGGTATTGATGAAGATAGTTTGAATTATTTTGGGATTTTAACCCTTTTAGAGTAAACAATTACATATTTTATTCATATGTAACTGTTTAGATATGTTAACTCATAAAATTGAGGTTGTATTGCTTCAGATTAGAATAAACAAAAACATAATTCTAGGAACTAGTTAGGTAATAATATATTTGTTTTAAGAAAAGAAAGAAAAAAAAAAAAAAAAAAAAAGCTTCCATTACTTCTGGATTATTGAACATATTTGTCCTAAAAAGTAATAAATCTATTGTTATTACCTGATAATATATAACTGAACAAGAATTTCCTTATTTCACTTATATATTCTAAGGCTATATGAATCAGAAGTAATAAGAAATATAACTGGAATGTAACATGATCCCACACAGTGTGTGACTATCAGAATGCAGTTACATTCAGTTATAAATATAGGTTTTTTATAGAGAACCATCTCTTAGTATAATAAATGAAGAGATATCAGGAATTAGGATGTCAGTCCATTGAATCTTCTTGGTCCATGGATGATGTGGCATAACGGCCACTTTTGTGAGAATGATGATTCCCATTTTGTTCTGGAATTTTCTGGGTGTTGCCTGAAGGTGAAGATGATGCCATTCTTCTGCGTGTGGGAGTGTTGCTGCTTGTGGATTCTGTCAGATTTAATTTTAAAAGGGTTTGTTGTAGTTCATCTGCTGATCTGCTTCTGTAAATTGTACCTTGGTAGTTAAATCTGACTGAAAAGGGGAAGCCCCATTGATACATAATGTTGTGGCGTTGCAGTTCCATTAGTTGGGGTTTCATGGATCGTCTTTTAGTAATAGTAAGTTGGGATAGGTCAGCAAAAATTTGATAATTGTGTCCTTGAAAATTAAGTTCCTTTTTTTCTCTTGCAGCAATTAGTATTTGTTCATTCGTTCTGTAATAATGAAATTTTGTGATTATATCACGTGGGGGTCCATCTTTCTTTTTGGCTGTGAGGGCTCTGTGTACTCTGTCCAGTTCTAAACGTTCAATAGGGATATCTGGCTTTAGTTCTTGTAATAGAGCAGTAATAGTAGATTGCAGGTCTGTCACAGTTTCAGGTATTCCCCTTATGCGCAAGTTTGAACGTCTGGCTCTATTTTCGTAATCTTCAAGCTTAGTTTGAAGTATTAAATTCTCTTTTTTTAATTGTTCCAATTCTGTTATATTTTCTTGGGTTGTAATTTCAATTTCATCCATTTTTATTTCTAAGGCTGCGGTGCGGTTTCCCAGCTCTCTTATTTCTTTGGTTAGGCTGTTTGTTATTTGGTCTGAGGTTTGTTTTAAAGCCTTATGAAGCATCTTTTCAAATTGTAATAATATTACTGGGGATACTGAGGAGGCTTGTGGAGAAGTTTGTGAGAGGATTTGTTCTGTATCTGACTCAAATGGAGAGTCTTGCTGTGACATTTTCTGTCTGTGAGAGCGCCCTGATGCTGTATCTTGTGAGGTGACTGGAGCTGCTTCAGCTGCAGTGAGTGCCTGTGAGCTCTTTGTGAGGTGATTTTTATTTCTGCCACGGTTTCCTCCCAGTACCATATTTCCTGCCCAAACTTTCACAGTTTGTTCCCTGGGGCAAAAAGGTTCAAATGGATACCTTTTGAGCCTGCAGGCTCCGCTTTGTCCTTCTCTTCTCTCCTCAGCGGTGTGGAGCTCTAACAATGCATGTCTGCTCCGCTAGGCTCCGCCTCCTGCCCCCCCGGCTAACCAATTTTTCAACCATAGGATTCTACGCACATGTACCAGCCCTAACATGAGCTGTGAGGCCTGGAGAATAGAATATTTCATAGCATCTATTGTAAAACACAACGCTTCTGATATTCCGGCCAAATTCTGGGCCTGCTGATCAGGCATAACTTTGAGTACTTCTATAAACTGGTCCTTTAAGGACTGAGAAACTCTGATTGCTGCCAGTGCAGGTTGAAAGACTGAATCTGCGAGCGAAATATAGTTTTTAAAAAGGAACTCCAACTTCTTATCCGTTGGATCCTTTAGCATATGAGCATTGTCAACTGGACAAGTCAGGTTTTTATTTACAGAGGATATAGCAGCGTCAATTGCTGGAATTCCCCATTTCTTATAAAAGTCTTCCTCCATAGGATAAAGTATTGAAAACTTTTTTGGACGGAAAATTTTTTTATCTGGGTGCTCCCATTCAGAATACATAAGCTTCCTTAGCCATGAATGGATAGGAAAAGAATGATCAGATTGGGGAGGCTTTAGTGAACCCAAACCAGAAGTGGGCTCATCGACTGACTGCGCTGCTGGCAGTAAAAATGTGGAGCAGACCAACTCAGTGAGAGACTGTATCAACAACCTTTCCTGCGAACCTGATATCTCCGTATCAGGTTCTTCGGAAGAGGAGACATCAGCCTCTTCCTGGTCCTTTGAAAGAAAAACGTCATCTCTTGCTCCTTGTTCCTCAGTATGAGGGTCCTGAGCAATGGACGGGGACCTGCTATGCTTAGCCCCACTCTGGAATGCAAATAAAGCATCAATTTTTTGCTCCAAGCTTAAAGTGGTTGAAAAAAAAAACTCCTACATAGGAGCTGCAGTGACAAGAGCAGCTGCCCCTCTTGATGGCTCACTCTGACCAGCCATATTACTTTCAGGGGAGGATGCCATCTTTTTTGAGATGGTTCTAGGCTGCCGTGTGACTGTAGTAGTCTTACTAGAGCCCTTTTTTGAGGTGTTTTTCACCCCCCTTCCACTCATAGCCGATGCACAAAGCAGAGGTACTACCAGAAGGAATGCATCCACTGCTTGAGCAATAGTTCAGCTCTGTCGCTGCTATTAATGCTCAGCCTGATGCAGTAAATGTGTCAAAAAGGAATGCCTGTGTCACCAAACCTTTTAATACCACCTTTGCTCTTGTGTACCTCCAGCACCATGAAACAGCACAAATGGTGCCTTTTAAAACCTCCCTTCCCGTGCTGAACATTGGAGGATGCCAACACAGCGCTAAGCCCCGTCCCCTACGGCCCTTTCCCTCTATCTTTAAAACACACTTTTTCCCATGCTCCTGATCCTATGGGATCCCAGGATGGAGGGAGGAATGGCGAAGGGGGAGCTGGAGCCACCGAGCGGCATCCGTTCGTGCCGGTATATATATATATTTTTTAAATTTGGCACTCTTTTCCCCGAGGATGAAGGGGAGAAAAAAACTGCACATGGAGCGTCTGGTGGGAAGAGGGAACCCCCCCCCCAGGCTTACCGGAGGTCTTGCTGCTGGCCGGAGGAGGAAGAACTTCTGCTTCCTGGACACACCGTTGAAGAGAATCGAACGGTATTTCCGTATACCTGACAAGACCAGCTAAGTATAATCACAGCAATTACCACATTTACAAAACCCTCTCAGTACTGAGGCGATAGCTTCTTGGTGAACACAAAAAGAGATGATGCCGAGTCTACATGTTCAAAGCTATCTGATTTAATTCTGGGCGGGTATACAATTTATATACGTTATCATTAACCAATCATTGCATGGAACATGGGAGTGATTTAATACAGGGGTGTACATTTCATATCGTTACATATCATTAATACTTCAATACCCAACTCCTTAAACATGGCTGACATAGCAATTATTGTAACTATGCCATCTGCTTCCATGACTCATAGTCATGCCTTTGGTGTTCCCCTTTACACAGGAAAATGTCCCAGACAGCTCTACACCACAGAAGCTTTATATAGAAAGGTACAGAGCAAAGATGCTGCTGTAAGCTATATTTTCTTATATGTGTACCTTGCAAAAACTGTTATGCCCCGTACACACGGTTGGACTTTGTTCAGACATTCCGACAACAAAATCCTAGGATTTTTTCCGACGGATGTTGGCTCAATCTTGTCTTGCATACACACGGTCACACAAAGTTGTCGGAAAATCCGATCATTCTAAACGCGGTGACGTAAAACACGTACGTCGGGACTATAAACGGGGCAGTGGCCAATAGCTTTCATCTCTTTATTTATTCTGAGCATGCGTGGCACTTTGTCCGTCGGATTTGTGTACACACGATCGGAATTTCCGACAACGGATTTTGTTGTCGGAAAATTTTATAGCCTGCTCTCAAACTTTGTGTGTCGGAAAATCCGATGGAAAATGTCCGATGGAGCCCACACACGGTCGGAATTTCCGACAACACGCTCCGAACAGACATTTTCCATCGGAAAATCCGACCGACCGTGTGTACGGGGCATTAGTCTGTCACAGTCTGAGAATATAGAATTTAAACTAACTAGCAGATTAACCCAAGTTAATCTTATATGAACTTATATAAAGTTGGAGTCACTTCTGTTCAGTCATATTACTACAACCGAGAAGCATGAGACGTAAGTGCTCAATACAGCCCCCAGTGGTGATCACATAGGCATGACAACATTTACAAATTTAAAGGAGACATTCATAAGAACATTTTTTAAATTTCTTAGAAAACTCCACTTACCTTTCTCGCCGCAGGGTTTTCTGTGGTAAAGCAACAGACCCAATCTTCACCCTTCATGGTGGGTTCCGTTAAACCTTCAGGACCTGGGGATCCTTGAGGAAACCCACAATCCTAGACCTGTAATAGCATCCCGCCAGTAAAACTTTATGGCCTTACTACCAAAAAGTACTGGATCCCGGGGTCCAGCTCCCTAAAAAGAGAAGCGTTACAGGCAAGACCTCGTTTCTTCAGATACGAGGCCCGGGTACCATTTAATTCAGCCTAAAAGACACTTTGAATGTCTTAGGGCGTGCCAGTGTCTATCACCTGAAGGTGGCCTATAACCCGCATAGTAACTACTATGGCTCTGTGTTCCATGATGTACGATAAGAAAAATGTATTTGGGTACAGTGCTGCATGACCACACAATTGTTATTCAAAGTGTGACAGCACTGAAAGCTGAAAATTGCCCTGGGCGGGAAGGGGGTGAAAGTGCCCTGTATTGAAGTGGTAAAACTCTCTTTACTTCACTCCTTCTCCACCCTTCAGCTTATATTTATCACCCTCACTTCTGATCTCTCATTACTGCACTCACCAACTCCTGCTAATTCTAAACCCACATGCTAATAAAACCTCCAGGACGCTGGGGCATGTTCCCTCATTTAAATCGCATATTACTTCCTTCACCCATCTGCTTCTACTAAGGTGATTGTAAAGGTATTTTTTTTTAAATGACAAACAAGTCTATACTTACCTGCTCTGTGCAATAAAATTGCACAGAGCGGCTGCAAACCTCTTTTCGGGTCCCCTGCTAGCACTGCTGGTCCCTCCTTTCTGTCCAGTGCCCCATGGGAAGCCACTTCCTATGAGGGCATTCATGCATGCCCACCCCAAGCCCCTCTGTTTGTGTGTCAATGGCTTTGATTGACAGCACTGGGAGCCAATGTCTCTCCTTGCCCCAGCAAAGCCAGCGAGACCCAGAAATAAGGGGAGTGAAGAGCTGCAGACGTGCACAGCGCTAGATCGAATAAGTGGCTCGAATACAGGCTCAGGTAAGTGGAAGGAGGAGGGATGCTGAGATCTAAACATTTTTTACCTTAATGCAAGGAATGCATTAAGGTAAAAAATGTTTAGGCTTTACAACCACTTTAACTTCTGGAGATAAATCCCCAAACCCTGGTCTTCCATCATTTTAACTGTGGCCAACTCACCCACTGTCCCACCCTCACCCCTGTCTTGCCCCAATCTTGCCACTTTTGTCTACAACAGTTCACTGTCACCCTCCCTGGACATGCTTACCCGCCTCACTACACACAGATTAAGGCCCGACCCCTACAACTTTGGCAAACAGGACACCAGAAGTCTAAAAAAATTTAGCCACGCTCTTAAGCGTCCGTTGGGTAAGACTAATGCCCTGTACACACGACCGGTTTTGCCGTCGGAATAAACTCTGAAGGTTTTTTCCAACAGAGTTCCGATGGAATTCCACTCAAGCTGTTTTGCATACACACGGTCACACCAAATTCCAACCGTCCAGAATGCGGTGACGTACAACACGTACGATGGCACTAGAAAACAGAAGTTCTATAGCCAGTAGCCAATAGCTTTCTTCTCGTACTTGCTTCAGAGTATGCGTAGTTTTTGGTGCGTCGGAACAGCATACAGACGAGTGTTTTTTCCAATAGTAATTTGTTCCGTTGGAAAAATATAGAACATGTTCTCTATCAAAGTCCGTCTCAATTTTCGACAGAAAAAGTCCAATGGGGCATACACACGGTCTGAATATACGATGAGAAGCTCCCATCGGACTCTCTGTCGGAAATTCTGCTCGTGTGTGCGCAGCATAAGTCTCAGATTTCACCCAAAATAAATTTGACCTCCAAAAATACAATTCCTACCTCCACACTGCCAAGCAGACATATTTTATCACTCTTATTAACACCTTACCATCAAGGCCCTGTGAACTCTTCTCTACCTTCAACTCTCCACTTTGTCCTTCACTGCCTCCACCCGCAAACTCACTGACCAGCAGATTGCCAGTCACTTTAAAAATAAGACTGATACAATTCATGAAGATATCTCTACTGCACAGATACCTCCCCCAATTAACACTCCATGTCCACAGGTACAATCACAAATTTCATCATTCTACCCCGCCACTATAGACAAGGTTGCTAAACTTTTTTTCTAACACCCACCTAACCACCTGCCCCCTGGACCCTGTTCCCTCACAAATACTATGGTTTCCCTCTGGTTCTATATTACACTCTTTAACTCATATCTTCAATCGCTCCCTCTTTTCTGGCATCTTCCCCAACTCTCCAAAACATGCACTA
The DNA here is from genome assembly GCF_042186555.1 of Aquarana catesbeiana. Taxonomy (NCBI): domain Eukaryota; kingdom Metazoa; phylum Chordata; class Amphibia; order Anura; family Ranidae; genus Aquarana; species Aquarana catesbeiana. The sequence goes on from NC_133329.1 coordinate 160,520,516, forward strand.
GTCCCCCCCCCATTCTTAAAAATTGTGAGTTTATTGTCACACAGTTGGCATCATAAATATAATGTAAAAAGTATAATAGTTCAGTTCAGTGTAGGTAAAAATATATAAAATAGAATAAATTGTTTTAAAGCTGTAATAAGTTTATAAAAGCATGTGTGCTTCATGGCTGCTGCCTTCTGTCTCCATGCTGTCTCGTGTAACCAAAAATAAGCAGGAAATTATGTTCTTAGACTTCTGGGAGAATTCAGCTGTTCCAACTTGTCAAAGTGTCTTTGTGTGAATATGTCTGTGTCATCTCCCCTAGTGGGTGTGTGTGTGTGTCTGTCTGTCTGACCTTCAATATCAAAGCGTTGGCTTTATATGTTACATGTGAACGTCATAACCTCACAAAAACTTAGAACCTTGTATGGCACACATTCATTTCTGCTAACTTCAGCAATATGCTATACAAAAGGAGATACTAGCTCAGAGAGTCATATATAGCAGTGGTCATCAACCCTGTCCTCAGGGCCCACTAACAGGCCAGGTTTTATTACCTTGGGGAGATGCAGACTAGAATACTGCAATCACTGAGCAGCAAATCATATCACCTGTGATGTATTTCAGTTATCTTGCAAACCTGGCCTGTTAGTGGGCCCTGAGGACAGGGTTGATGACCACTGATATATAGTGTTTGATTGACAATCCCACATGTAGCACTGCTGATCATGTAATGTCATATAACCAAACATCTACTAATATGAACAGATATTAGCAACTTTAACTACATTAAGTAACTATAAACTAATACTTATTAATATGACTGAGACTACGTTAAACTAACTTAACAGGATATAAACAAATATGTATTATTCCACTAACTACATACACCAGATACTTCTAGCAATACTCAGCTTTAGATGAAGAATCATATCAAATCAATTGATCAAGGTCATTCACACATACTATATTTATTATGACTAATCATAAAACCAAATATGTTTTGCAAGCTTGCCATAAATATAACACCTATAAGTGCCGAATTATGAATTTGGAATAATATTCTAACAAATCCCGGTGAATTATGATTAATCATATTAAATTATTATTAATACATTCAAATATCATTCATGTCACATATACACATCCTGTATCAAATGATCGGACACAATATTCCTTAGAACTGAAGCAGCTAGAAATAACTCTCCTTCTAATCGCTTTTCTCTTTACTTTAACTCCTCTTAGATCTAGCTATTCAAAATCTTAAAATAATGGTATAGATTTAAAAAATTATAATGACTAATATCAATAATTAATAATAATTAAAATAAGTAAAGGATGTAAAAATATATTTCCATATTTGTGTTCAAATAATATTTTAGCTCTTTGGAAATATACTTTACACTCTAAAACTTGTCATAATGTTCCATTGTTCTTTTTAAGAGTGATATGTTTCTTAAATTATTAACAAAAGATGTTCTATTAACTAGAATAATTGTGCAGTTGTAAACTAAAAATATCCTATATATGAATAAGGAAAAATAAATAAAAATAATGATAATCCTAACTTAATATGAACATTAATATCAGAATAATTGGATAATCAAAAAATGTATATGTGGACAAATGTTTCAGTCCTAAATGATTAATCTATAGTAGATAGATCTTCTGATTAATTTTTTCTTCATGATATGTCTTGTAAACTTTCTTCTTCAAGCTCTGTTAGGTTAGCAAAACCTTGTTGAATAAGATAAAACTGTCATAAGTATGAAGTATAAATCTTTTGTCCAATATTCTTCCCGAGAGGATTCCTTCTTTAACTTTGAATTTCCTGATATTCTCTTGGCTCTTCATATGAGCTTGTTATCCTCCATATTTATATGATTTTAGATGCTATTTCTGTAAAAGAGACAGTAGCATTAGTTAGGCATAAAATATTTAAATTAATTCCTGTACCTTTTTTTTTTTCTTTTCAACAATAGCATTGTGAATTTGTTAAACTATATGTGAAATAATACTATCTTATATTTTCCTTCAAAGAGAACTTCTGTACGACAATGTACTGTCCTTATCCTGTCTAAGATGGCCTAAACTATATGACCTATGTACTGTGAAGTTTAGGTATGACAGGACGCAACACCTGCTTTTGGTCATGATACAGATCCTTGTTTTCACAAACAAAGGTTTTTTTTTTATCACCCCAGAGATGACAATGGACTATACCTTTGTTCTCATCTCTGAAAGATTAGAAATATGCGTAACTGTATGCTGTTTTGAAGCTTTTATTCTACTGTTCTGCAGTAACAAGTACTGGTTCAATGTCTTTCTTAGTTCTTATGCTGGAAACCTGAGGTAAACACTTCTCAGATACAGCTGTATAAACATGTGCTGGTGTACTTTTCTGAAGATGTCTTCCTTTTACATCTATCTGAATGTGTTTGGATGATAATGCTCTGAACCATAGAGGATATGTTTTCCGACATTCTCTAAAACTATCTTTCTCAAAAATACCTTTTAGTGAGCAGTCAGGTGTTTGTACAATGATTTTGTTTAATTTCACTATGCTCTCTGTAGCTTTAATTGCATAGTAAACACTTAGCAGTTGCTTTACACCGACTCAAAAGTTTTTTCCAAAAATGATAAAACTCTGGAGAAATAGGCAATTATTTTCTCCTTACCTTCTTGTAATTGAGACAACTTACTGAGATGTCATTCTCAGATACATGAGTTTTCAAAACAAAAGATGCTTCAGAACAAACCTCTATTGTACGTGCTGGAGCATTCTGCAAATCTTTTTTGAACACTTCAAAGGTATTTTTCTCATTTGGACCCTATTGGTCAACTATATTACCTTTATTCCTCAAAAGATTATATAGTGGATTAACTTTTTCTGTGAAACAGTGTACAAATTCTTTGCAATGATTTATTTTATGCAAAAATTGATGCAATGCCTTATGAGTTGTTGGGGTTGGGATTGCAGTGATATCTCCGTTTCTTGCAACAATTGTGTCTTTCCTTTTCTAATTTGCATGTGAAGGTATTTCAATAATGGCAGAAAGTGAACCAATTGATTCTAGTGGTAACTCATACTGATTAAGGGGTTCTGGATCTTTTCCCTCAATATTCCATTCGGTATTTTTCAAAGTTCCATTGTCATTTTTGAACTTTGACCACAAACTTCGAAAACGTTGTACCACTTCCTTTAAAGCACAATTACCATCAATATCAGGCCACTTTTGTTTTGTAGACATATTGGTTAATGGAGCCAACATTACTGTATACAGAGGGATCAATAAGCACTGATTTGGGCATAGATGGATCTTTTATTAGCCAAATCAATCACCCAATTTTGTTTATTGATTACATCAACGTCAAGTATATTCTCTGCATCATGACAGACCCAAATGTTAATATTAGTTTTCACTAATCCAGGTACTTCAAATGTTACATTAGATACCTGTCTAGCAGTGGAATTACCCGTATCATTAAAACCCACTATATTACACATAGGAGAATTAGGTTTCACAGGAATGTTTTCTCTGGTAAGACTAATCTCAGATCCACTGTCAATTAGATAATTAATATTTTTACCATTCAGCAAACCTTGTATATATGGTCTACCATTCTCGTCCAATATAATTGGTGCTACATATTGTAATGGCAGAGAAATTGAATCTCGATGTGATTCTATTTTTGGAAATGGCAATAAACCCTCACTTTCAGTGACAGCTCCTTTTGCCATGTTGTCTGATCTGCTGTTAACAGTCAAATTACTGATCTTTTTGACTTCAGAGGCATAAGGCAATTCAGTCAAAATTTTATCTTGACATAAAAAAAACAGATTGTACAAAAACTGATTTTTCATTCTCCATATCTTTAGTTTTTATTTGTGAGTCTCTCTTAAATTTACAGCAATGTTTTCTCATATGGCCAGATCTATGACGGTAAAGACACGTGATAGGCTCTCCTTGCCTCACTTGTCTGCACCTGTCATCGTCATTCTTGCTAAGAACTGTAGTTAATGACATGTCTGTAGCCTATTTTTGTCACATTGAATTATAGCTACCTCGTGTGTGAGATTGCTTTGATTCAATTGTCTCCTAATTTTATCAATGAAGCTTACTATATCATTTACATTTTGACGTTCCTGTGCTATGGCTACTGAAGTTGGGTCAAGGTGTTTACATTTTTTTATGAAAGCCATTTTCAAACCTGGATCATAGGCATTATCTACTCCAAATATCATTTCATAAACCTTGCAAAATTTTATTTTAAACTCAAATGGATTTTCTTCTGCAGTATTCTGTGATAGATCTAACATTTCTATGGTCAGTATTTGCTCACCGGTCATACATAGCAATAATTGACGCAGTCTGTCATGTCATTTTGTTTTTCCTGACCATCGTCATCAATAACAGGTGAATGAATTCGTTTAGCAAAATTAACAGGCACCCACAACTGAAATATGTAATTGCTGTGATCATCTGACAGATTAAAACGATCCGCAAACATTTAAAATAAATCCCAATTAGAAAATACAGTTGCCTCAAAGTCATAAGTTGGTCATGTATTTGCAACTTTAGTTTTGCAGTTCTACATAATAATTTTTTATGTTTCATTTCTATTTCATCGGTAGCATCAACGTTCTCCGTTTCCGAACTCTCCAGGATATAAGAAGGTTGTGGCTTAAATTTGGATTCAGTCTTTTTGTCATCTGTTGAAATTACAGCAATCTGTCATTTTGTAACTCTGGAAAAATATTTTTTTTTAGCTTCTAATTGTACTTCAAGATTCTCTATGTAATTACAAAAAAATCTCAGTTTGGACAACTAAGAGAATCTTGGGACACATTTTCATGTATTCCTGTGTTCTTTACATTGTTAGTTTCTGATTTAGTGTACACATATTTTTGGCAGGTAAAATATTAATAATAAGAGAAAAAGAATAAGATGGCGCAAGAACCAACACGACAGAGTCTCTTGTATAAATAAGTCCAATATGATGTACAAAAGTAAGTAAATAGTCAATGTGAATATACACCATCGGCAGCAACCCTGAGAGGAGAAGCAAAACTCTGGAAAAACATAAAAGGGAAAAGCAAGGTGCGCCAGACTAAGTGTAATATTAAAATACCATTTAATATGTTATATAAAAGAACAGCCAAATGTCTACTCACAAGACAGTGGGATAAAAAGGCATGTAGGTATAGTGTGGTCCAGAGTCACTGGAGGGTCTGTAGGAGATGAGCTGTGTCCCAATGACAATGGGGAGCCGCTGGCTGGCCGCTGGAAGAGGCGGCAAAGGTGTGGTATCTATGAGCGATCATCAGGCTGGGTACCCCTACGAATGGTGTGGAATCAGCAGCGTACAGTATCAGCAGCGTACAGTATCAGCAGCGTCCGGAGAGCCGAGGGCCAGAACAGGAAGTGCACCTCAGTGTGGAACGCAAGCTCCGGGGCCGGCAGTCACGTCACTTCCGGTCCCCGGAGCTTGCGTTCCATGCTGAGGTGCACTTCCGGTTCCGGCCCTCGGCTCTCCGGACTCTGCTGATACTGTACGCTGCTGATTCCACACCATTCCTAGGGGTACCAGCCTGATGATCGCTCATAGATACCACATCTTTGCCCGCTCTTCCAGCGGCCAGCCAGAGGCTCCCCATTGTCATCGGGACACAGCTCATCTCCTATGGACCCTCCAGTGACTCTGTACCATACTATACCTACATGCCTTTTTATCCCACTGTCTTGTGAGTAGCCATTTGACTGTTCTTTTATATAACATATTAAATGGTAAAATATTAATAATCATCTTATTGAATATTCTTACTAGTTTTAACACATTATTTATCTTTTTCCGTAATTTGTGCATAGTAAATCTGGCTTTGTCAATCTGTGTATTAGCCTGTAAACATTCATTGTACATATATATATCCATAGGTTACTGTCATTTGAATAAAAAGACACATCTTTAAACTATAGCTTGCTTTCTCTAGCTATTTCATCAATAAATTCCATAACTTTTACTCACCGTCTTTAGAAGAATTTCTCATCTTCAACCATCTGTTACTGGACGGTTGTCCACATCTGACGCAACACAAATGCCTCTTGGTTGATAGGTTCTGAACTGTCTTCTTTCTCGAGACTTGAATATTCGCAAAACTGCGCTAATCTCTGCCCCCTCAGCAAGGATCGAGATTTCCGTAAAAATGGAGAAATGATGGCAGTGTCTGACTCGCCAAATGAAGAATAAAAATAATATATAATATTCTTGTATCACAAGGGCGTTTCTGGATGAATAGCATTGATAGACTGACTTAAAACAAAGTGTGAGTTTATTGTCACACAGTTGGCATCATAAATACAATGTAAAAAGTATAATAGTTCAGTTTTGTGTAGGTAAAAATATACGAAACAGAATAAATTGTTATAAAGCTGTAATAAGCTTATAAAAGAATGTGTGCTTCGTGGCTGCTGCCTTCTGTCTCCATGCTGTCTTGTGTAACCAAAAAGAAGCAGGAAATTACGTTCTTAGACTTCTGGGAGAATTCAGCTGTTCCAACTTGTCAAAGTGTCTTCGTGTGAATATGTCTGTGTCATCTCTCAAAGTGGGCGTGTGTGTGTGTGTGTGTGTGTGTGTGTCTGACCGTCAATATCAAAGCGTTGGCTTTATATGTTACATGTGAACGTCATAACCTCACAAAAACTTAGAACCTTGTATGGCACACATTCATTTCTGCTAACTTCAGCAATATGCTATACAAAAGGAGATACTAACTCAGAGTCATATATGGTTTGACAATCCCACATGTAACACTTTATACTTGTAGTAATGTGCTGATCAGGTAATGTCATATAACCAAACATCTACTAATATGAACACATATTACCAACTTTAACTACATTAAGTAACTATATACTAATACTTATTAATATGACTGAGACTACATTAAACTAACTTAACAGGATATAAACAAATATGTATTATTCCTCTGACTACATACATACTGGTCTATTCTGGATCTCCCTTGACATTCTATACCAGATACCTTATATGTCATTCTCAAACTAACTACATACACCAGATACTTCTAGCAATACTCAGCTTTAGATGAAGAATCATATCAAATCAATTGATCAAGGTCATTCACACATACTCTATTTATTATGACTGGATTTTTTTCCGACGGATGTTGGCTCAAACTTGTCTTGCATACACACAGTCACACAAATCTTGTTGGAAATTCTGAACGTCAAGAACGCGGTGACGTACGACGAGCCGAGAAAAATGAAGTTTAATAACCAGTGCAGCTCTTCTGCTTGAATCCAAGCATGCATGGAACTTTGTGCATCGGAATTGTGTACACACGATCAGAATTTACGACAACGCATTTTGTTGTTGGAAAATTTGAGATCCAGATCTCAAATTTTGTGTGACGGAAATTCAGATGGAAAATGTCCGATGGAGCCTACACACGGTCGGAATTTCCGACAACAATCTCCCATTGGAAAATCCGACCATGTGTATGGGGCATAAGATGTACTTTTGTGTTTTTTTGGGTGAAAATATAAGTGCACCCCATTTCGACATATTTGAACAGTCAAGCATTAAAGAATGAGTTCATCTTTTGAAAAAAAAAAAATAAATGCACGTTTTTTTTTTTTGGAGTCTGAAAAGCATTGCACCAGTGATCAGCAGATCGCTGATGCCATGCAGGTCTCCTGCAGACTGTCAGTGTGAAATATCTGGTCGTACATCGTACAGCCAAGCAGTTTCACATATGACAGGAAGACTCAATGAACTACCACAGCGCTCAACAGTGCCATGGTAGTTTATTGAAAACTACAAGCCGACATTCACAAAGGATGTCGGGACTTGTAGTTCATTCATACACAGAACTCTGTGTATGAATGACGTGACCATGTGGGCAGAGCCCTGCACTTCCACACTGTTTTCAAAAAGTGACATCTTGTATGGGGAAACTTCTCCCCCCGTGCTGCTGTCACAGGTATAGAAGGCTGTGGGGAGCGACTGCAGCAGTGGGAACATGTTACATGTTCCACCCTAAAAAGTGTGGAACATGTAACATGTTTCCAAAGGTAAACCCAACATTTCATATTCTTGATACGTGCCTGCTGTACCATGTACTTGTATGAAAAAGTATTCTGTTCTCTTTGTAATACTTTCTTTGTGTGAAATCCCTGGTGTTACTGACAGAGTCCCTCTGCTTTCCTATTAATCCTTTCGCTGCCAGAGTAATTTTTTCTTTATTGTACATCATGGGACACAGAGCCATAGTTATTAACTTAATGGGTATATAGGCACCTTCAGGTGATGGACACTGGTATACCCAGTACAGGAAGTTCACTCCCCTATGTAACCCCTCCTCCTTCCAGGAATACCTCAGTTTTTTCACCAGTGTCTAAGGTGTTGGTCATGAGTGAAGATGTGCTCTGAAGAGCTCCAAGCTGGAGGTATCCCATGCTAGATTTAAACAGCCTCCATAGACCGGATCCATCCAAAGTGCCACTAAGGCCAAGATGGATGGTACCTGGGTCTCACATGAAGAACAAGGTTTTGCCTGTAATGACTCTTTCAAGGGCTGGACCCCGGGACCCAGGACTTTTTTGGTCATGCTACATTACCTAAAGTTTTCCTGAGGGGTGCTATACAGGTCCAAGGCAGTGGACCCCCTATAATAGGGACCCGGTCCTTGAAGGTTTACTAACACAGCCCGCCGTGATGGGTGAAGTTTGGATCTGTCTGTTACAGCAGTATCCTGCAGCGAGGAAAAGGTAAGGGGAGAAGCCTAGGAACTGTAAAAAGTCCACCTATGCTTTTTTCTTACATAAGTAAAATGTTGTCATGCCTAAAGTCTCCACTAGAGGGAGTAAATGCATGCCTTAGTACGTTGCTTCTCAGTCGGTCTCAAAAGCCAGGGGGGAGCCTCATCCTAAACATTTCTCCCCTAGGGGAGGGAGGTACAACTGAAGCTTGTATTCCCCCCTCTTCTCCCCCCCCTCGGGGGGTCCGGCGGTGGCAGCAGCTTTTTTCATTTAGAATTTATTTCTATTCTCCACAGAATGTTTTTTAAAACTTCCCGCCGCCCAGCCCTCCCTTGCCTCCCCTCGCCTCCCCTCTCGCTCAAGGAACGTATCAGCCGTCTGCGCTTGTGCGGACTAGGCTAATTAAAAAACAGAGGGGGGAGTTGATTAATGAAGGGGGCGTGGCTAAGGCACGGCACCCTGTGCAGGATGTAAGTACACGAGGAGCACACGGCGCAGGCGCTGGGGACAGAGACGGATGCTCACAGCTGTAGCAGACACACAGGACACAAGAGCGCTGGGGGCACGTAAGGGATGCAGGCATTTCTAGTACAGGAAATATCATAACAACTAAAGCTGAACTTTATTAGCATTGTCTTTGGCTAAACTATTTTGCTCAGCGAGTTGTGCATTTACTTAGTGCCTCTGTTTTTTGTGCTCAGCACTATGGCTCCCAAAAAAGACACCCCAAAGGTACAAAAAATTCCACCCCCAGGCGCTGGGAACTCCAGTTGTGTTTCCACACTGTCATCCTCGCCTGAGATACCAGATATGGCAAGCCAGGGTGAGTAATTGGGACCAATTGGTGGTGCAACTGCTTCTCACATTTCAGCCCCTGTATACGTGACTGAAAATGCATTTTCCTCCGCCCTGCAGGGCTTAGAAGGAAGATTAGCGACTTTAATCACATCCACTATCCAAAAGGATAGGAAGCATGTTAGATTCCCCTCCCCCACCTCAGACCCCTTACCAAGGGAACAGTGGTTAAAGGATGATCAGGGGATCAGGAAGAATGGCAAACAGATTACTCCTCTGCGGAGGAAACAACGGTAGATTAAGCTTTTTCAGCCTCGCTATCTGAGAATTGCTGATACAATCTCTTACAGAGATGGTTCGTGCCTCTTTCAAGCTACCTCTAGCAGAGTCAGCTGATAATTCTGTTTTTTCTTTAGGTTCCTTAAAACCTTCACAGCCTTTTCATGCATTTCCTGCACATGTATTATTAGAAAAGCTTATTTATACTGAATGGGATCACCCAGATAAGCATTTTCTCCCTCCAAAGAGATTCACAGCACTCTATCCCATGGTGGAGAAATTCACCAAAAGATGGAAGGTATCAGCAGTTGACGCTGCGATTTCCAGTGTGAATAATAGTCTAACTTGTCCAGTAGACAATGCACAAATGCTTAAAGATCCAACTGATAAAAGATTGGAATTTCTGTTAAAATCCTCTTTTTCTTTGGCAGGTGCAGTTACCCAGCCTACAGTTGCGGCAGTAGGCATATGTCAGTCCCTAAGGGACCAGTTTAGACAGGCCCTTAAAGAGGTCCCTGCACAACAGGCCCGCGATTTGGCCAAACTACCAAAGGCGCTATGTTTTGCCATAGACGCCATGAAAAATTCTATTCAACCGGCGTCCCGCCTTGCGTTTGTGCTAATACACATGCGTAGGACCATGTGGTTAAAAAATTGGTCAGCCGAAGCACCTTGCAAAAGGCTTCTGACTAGTTTCCCTTTTCATGGGGATCGACTATTTGGGGAGGATTTGGCCAAATACATTCAAACTATTTCTAGTGGGAAGAGTACTCTTTTGCCAGTCAAAAGAAAGTATAAACGTCCTTTATTTAAACTGACTCTTTCCCCTGTGCCAGGGGCATTCGCCTCTAGGCAGTGGCGATGGCCTTCACCGTCAGACTCTAGAGGAAAGCCTCAGGGTCAGGCCGAGGCACAGAAAGACCTAGGGCCGGAAATCTGCAAAGCAGAATACTAAAGCCTCATTATGAAGAGGCGCCCCCCTCCTTGCCAGAGTAGGGGGAAGACTTCTGCAATACTCAGAAGTCTGGCAAGAGGAAATTCAGGACAGATGGGTCATCTCCATGGTGTCTCTAGGATACAAACTAGAATTTCAGGAGTTTCCACTGTCTCGTTTTCTGAGATCAAACGTTCCCAAAGATCCAGGGAAAAGATAATCAATGTTACAAGCATTAGACCGATTACTAGCTCAGGGGTGATCATACAGATCCCCACAGAAAAGCAAGGTTTGGGGTTTTATTCAAACCTCTTTACGGTACCAAAACCGAATGGAGATGTCAGACCCATTCTAGATCTAAAAAATCTAAATTGGTTCCTGAAGATACGCTCCTTTTGCATGGAGTCAATCAGGTCAGTAGTTTCTATCCTACAAGGAGGAGAACTTCTGGCATCTATCGACATCAGGGATGCATATCTGCATGTCCCTATATTTCCCGCTCACCAAAGGTTTCTGCAGTTCGAAGTAGAACAGCAGCACTTTCAGTTTGTAGCCTTGCCCTTCGGGCTAGCCATAGCGCCCCGGGTGTTCACAAAAGTACTGGCCTCTAGCCAGATTAAGGGCACAGGGCATAACAGTTTTGGCGTACCTAGACAATCTATTGCTAATAGACCAATCGGTGGCTCATTTGAAACAAAGTGTACGCATTAAAACCAATTACCTGAAAAATCTGAGTTGGATTCTCAACCTAGAGAAGTCTTCCTTAAAAGTATTTGGTTCTGATCATAGATACAGCCCAGAAAAAGGTGTTCTTGCCTCAGGCAAAAATCAACTCCATAAGAGAGTTGGTGCGTATGGTCAGGTTGAAAGGAGATCCCTCCATTCGCCTTTGCATGAGGTTGTTAGGAAAGATGGTGGCTTCAGTTGAAGCAGTTCCATATGCCAAGTTCCATTCGAGACTGTTGAAAAACAGTATTCTATCTGCTTTGAACAAAACGATCCAAGATTTAGACTTGCCAATGCGGCTGTCCCCAAGGATGTCCCAAAGCCTCAATTGGTGGTTACTAATCCAGAATCTGCTGAAAGGGAAATCCTTCAGACCAGTTATCTGGAAAGTGGTAACAACAGACACCAGCCTTTCAGGCTGGGGAGCAGTACTATAGAAGACAACCGTCCAGGGACAGTGGTCAAGAATCGAAAGAGCCTTGCCCATCAATATCCTAGAGATTCTGGCAGTGCGTCTGGCTCTGAAGGCCTGGACTTCCAGGTTACGGGATTGTCCTGTCAAGATTCAATCCGACAACACCACAGCGGTGGCCTATATCAATCACCAAGAGGGCACCAAGAGTCTTGCAGCGCAGACAGAGGTGAACCATATTCTAACTTGGGCAGAAAGGAATATTCCATGCCTATTGGCAGTCTTCATTCCGGGAATAGAGAATTGGCAGGCGGACTACTTGAGTAACCAGCAGTTATTCCCAGGGGAATGGTCTCTTCACCCCGACATTTTACGGCTGTTTGTCAAAGATGGGGGACTCCAGACATAGATCTTCTAGGATCAAGATTCAACATTAAGTTAGTCAACTTTGTGTCCAGGACAAGGGATCCATTCGCATGCAGAACAGATGCATTGGTGACCCCGTGGGATCAGTTCTCACTGATCTATGCATTTCCCCCTATTCAGTTGCTGCCACTTCTTTGCAAGATCAAGCTGGAAAGAAAGCCCGTAATTCTGGTAGCACCAGCATGGCCCAGAAGGTCATGGTATGCAGAAATCGTAAAGATGGCAGTGGAGGATCCATGGTCCCTTCCACTATGGCCAGACCTACTCTCACAGGGGCCAATATTCCATGCTACCTTACGAACGCTAAATTTAATGGCTTGGCTATTGAAACCCACATTCTGAAGAAATGTGGACTTTCCGGGTCAGTTATCTCTACTTTAATTAATGCAAGGAAGCCAGCTTCCAGAACTATATATTATAGAGTCTGGAGGGCTTATGTTTCCTGGCGTGAATCCAAGGGTTGGCACCCTCGGAGGTATATCATAGGCAGAATTCTTGCCTTTCTACAATTAGGGGTAGAGATGAAGTTGGCCTTGAGTACTATTAAAGGCCAAGTCTCAGCTTTATCGGTCTTATTTCAAAGACCGCTTGATACACATTCTTTAGTCCAGGGTTTTATGCATGGGTTGATGCGGATTAATCTGCCAGTTAGATCACCTTTGAACCATTGGGACTTGAACTTAGTTTTGTCAGTGTTACAAAAACAGCCATTTGAACTGGTACAGCATATTCCCTTAGTAGTTCAGACAAGGAAGCTAGTGTTCTTGGTTGCTAAATCCTCATCAAGGAGGGTTTCGGAACTGGCTGCTCTTTCTTCTAAAGAGCCATACTTGATTATTCATGAGGACAATGTGGTGTTACGCCCTCATCCAGAATTTTTGCCAAAAGTGGTCTCAGGTTTTCACCTGAACCGAGATATTATCCTGCCATCGTTTTTTCCAAAACCATGTTCCAGGGAAGAAAAGTCACTACATTGTCTTGATGTGGTGAGAGCGGTCAAAATCTATTTAACCACTTCAATACCAGGCACTTAGACACCTTCCCGCCCAGCCCAATTTTCAGCTTTCAGCGCTGTTGCAATTTGAATGACAATTGCGCGGTCATGCTACACTGTACCCAAACAAATTTTTTATCATTTTGTTCCCACAAATAGAGCTTTCTTTTGGTGGTATTTGATCACCTCTGCGGTTTTTATTTTTTGCGCAACAAATAAAAAAAGACAGAAAATTTTGAAAAAAAACAAGTTTTTCTTTGTTTCTGTTAAAACTTTTTTGTAAATAAGTACGTTTTCTTGTTCAATGACGGGCACTGATATGGCTGCACTGACGGGCACTGATACGGCGGCACTGATGGGCACCAATGAGGTGGCACTGATGGGCACTGATGATGGGCACTGATAGGCGGCACTGATGGGCACTGATAGGTGGCACTGGTATGCGGCACTGATGGGCACTCATAGGTGGCACAGATGGGCACTTATAGGTGGCACTGATGGGCACTCATAGGTAGCATTAATGGGCACTCATAGGTGGCATTGATGGGCACTCATAGGTGGCACTGATAGTTGGCACAGATGGGCATGGATGGGCACTGATAGATGGGCACTGATGGGCACGGATGGGCACTGACAGGTGGCATGAATGGACACTGATGGGTGGCACTGATGGCACTGCTTGTTTGCAGTGATGCCCCTAAGGGTGGCATTGCTGGGCATCACTGCAACATAATGGTGCCAATCAGTGCCCATTTGTGGGCACTGATTGGCACAGATTTGGCACACTGGGCACATGTGGATGGCCATGGGGTACATACCTGGCCATCCACATGTTGCCCCTTCCCTGGTGGTCCTAGTGGCGATCCCTGGTGGTCCAGTGTGGTGATCTGAGGGGGGGCTGCGCTGATAAACAATCAGCGCAGACCCCCCCTGCCAGGAGAGCCGCCGATCGGCTCTCCTCTAATCGCGTCTGTCAGACGCGAGTGAGGAAGAGCCGATCAACGGCTCTTCCTATTGACAGCGTGATCAGCCATGATTGGACACGGCTGATCACGTGGTAAAGAGCCTCCCCTGGAGGCTTTTTACCAAGATCAGTGTAGCAGTGTGTCAGACTGACACACCGCTCCACCGATCGCCGCGATGCGCGCCCCCGGGGGCGCGCTGCGGCATGTTATCCTGCTGGACATCATATGACGTCCAGTCAGGATAACAGAACCACTTCCCGGACGTCAATCCGCTATAGGGCGGGCGGGAAGTGGTTAAAGACGACTGCTCAGATTTGTCTTATTTATTCTGCCAGAGGGTCCCAAGAAAGGACAGGCAGCGTCGAAATCCACTGTCGCTAAGTGGATTCAGCAAGTTATAATTCAGACTTATGATTTAAGGGATAAGATTCCCCCTTTTCAAGTCAAGGCGCACTCTACCAGGTCGGTTAGTGCTTCTTGGGCAGTGCGTCACCAGGCCTCCATGGCTCAGATCTGTAAGGCCGCAACTTGGTCTTCAGTACATACATTCACCAAATGTTAACAGGTGGACGTAAGGAGGCATGAGGATATCGCCTTCTGCGGGTTGTCTCTCCCTCCCCTCAAATAGCATTGCTATGGGACATCCCATTAAGTTAATAACTATGGCTCTGTGTCCCATGATGTACGATAAAGAAAATTGGATTTTTATAACAGCTTACCTGTAAAATGCTTTTCTTGAAGTACATCATGGGACACAGAGGTCCCTCCCCTCTTTTGGGGTTTAGATATATTGCTTTGCTACAAAAACTGAGGTATTCCTGGAAGGAGGAGGGGTTATATAGGGAAGTGAACTTCCTGTATTGGGTATACCAGTGTCCATCACCTGAAGGTGCATATATACCCATTAAGTTAATAACTATGGCTCTGTGTCCCATGATGTACTCCAAAAAAAAGATTTTACAGGTAAGCTGTTATAAAAATCCTATTTTTTGCATAAATGCTTAAAAAATAATTTTAGGCCTGAAGATTACATAAACCCGCAATATATTTTTATGTCACACAATTTTACCTCAACTCAATGCAATGCAATATATTACCCAATTTGTTTTTAAAATATAAAAGCGGAAGTTGCATTGAGTAAATGGATACCCAACATGTCAAACCTTAAATTTGTGTGCGCCCAGGAAATGACAACAAGTGTTGGTACCCTTTTTTTTTTTTCCATAGGCGACACTTTAAAATTCCCCTATAGGTCATCAGTTTAGTGTAAATGAAACCGTTCACCACCCCAGCGGGCGTGCTGACGTAACGGCTAAGATCTCCGCCCAACGTACGTTTTGTCATATGAGGTGATGTCACTTTATTGCCCCAGTGACAATGTCTCATACGAAGAAATGAACGTAGGGCGGAGGTCATAGCAGTGACGTCTGCATGCCCGCTGCGGCGTTGGATGGTTTCATTTACTAAATGCCTGTTTTTTTTACTGTACTTGTGAGTATATGCCTTTTTTTAAATTAAAGAGTATCATTTCTGAATGTTACGCAATGAGTACTCCTCTTCCTCTTTTTTACACGTACCCTGCTCCATATGAATATATGGGATTAATAATTTGCAGAGACAGCCGGAGATCCTTACTAAGGGGCCAATTGCCACATGAAAAAATTGGGGAAATTACTACGCTAAACCAAAATGTAACAAACAAGCTGCTAACCCTGAAACAAAGACCACAACAGAATGTGAAAAACAAGTGTAGCGCTCAGTGTGATAATATAACGGCAATGAACTGAAATAATAAAGGTATGTGAACATATAAGCAAATATAAGTGACCATACAAAACTCCAATATTCACTGATATGAAAAATGTGAACGTTCAAATAAACAAATTAATTCTTAACCCTGAGGCAATTTGGCCTACATTGGGCCTGATTGACCCACTACCGCTGGTAAGTGGGTCCACCGTATCTGGTAAGAGTACCCATTTACACTCTTTTGATAGAGGATTTCCTTGTTTCCACAGCTTCACAGCTAGTCACATATTGTTTGTACTGCCACTAATTTCATTGAGGAGTCACAAGCCATTATCAGATGGATGCGTCTTTTCCAGCAGTCTCTCATATGTTTATATGAACTTTCACATTTTTCGCATCAGTGAATATTGGACTTTGGTAGGTTCATTCAATTGCCACATGAGCCTCTCTGATGGGAGCCATGTTCCATACCCAAAGTGAGGCGTGTTCTCACTAAAGCAAGGCTAGACCCTGTAATAATGTCTTAATATCTGATAAGAGGCAAATCTTTACACCTATGAGTATAGCACAATGGGTGATCACCTGGAGCACTAGCAAAATAGGAAGTGCACATGTGGAGCACCATTTTTAATATCATTTCATTTCAGACTTTTGTCATATATACAACTTTTAAGGATTTTGCATATCACTTTTTGCATGATAGCACGGACTTCATGAATGTGAACAGTTTTTTGATCATTTATTATTGTGATAAATTTGTTTACTATACGTACATGGATGTTTTGTTGTTTGTTTTTTTAGGCACTTACAGTATCTCACAAAAGTGCTGCAATGTAAAGTAGTGAGTGTACAGCTTGTATAACAGTGTAAATTTGCTGTTCCCTCAAAATAACTCAACACACAGCCTTTAATGTCTAAACTGCTGGCAACAAAAGTGGGTACACCCCTAAGTGAAAATGTCCAAATTGGGCCCAAAGTGTCAATATTTTGTGTGGCCACCATTATTTTCCAGCACTGCCTTAACCCACTTGAACATGGAGTTCACCAGAGCCTCACAGGTTGCCACTGGAATCGTCTTCCACTCCTTCATGATGACATCACAAAACTCCACCTGCTGTTTGAGGATGCCCCACAGATGCTCAATAGGGTTTAGGTCTGGAGACATGCTTGGCCAGTCCATCACCTTTACCCTCAGCTTCTTTAGCAAGGCAGTGGTCGTCTTGGAGGTGTGTTTGGGGATGTTATCATGTTGGAATACTGCCCTGCGGCCCAGGGAGAGGATCATGCTCTGCTTTAGTATGTCACAGTACATGTTGGCATTCATGGGTTCCCTCAATAAACTGTAGCTCCCCAGTGCCAGCAGCACTCATGCAGCCCCAGACCATGACAATCCCACCACCATGCTTGACTGTAGGCAAGACACACTCGTCTTTGTACTCCTCACCTGGTTGCTGACACACGCTTGACACCATCTGAACTAAATAAGTTTAACTTGGTCTTATCAGACCACAGGACATGGTTCCAGTAATCCATGTTCTTAATCTGCTTGTCTTCAGCAAACTGCTTGTGGGCTTTCTTGCGCATTATCTTAGAAGAGGCTTCCTTCTGGGATGACAGCCATGCAGATCAATTTGATGCAGTGTGCGGCGTATTGTCTGAGCACTGACAGTATGACCCCCCACCCCTTCAATCTCTGCAGCAATGCTGGCAGCACTCATATGTCTATTCCCCAAAGACAACCTCTGGATATGACGCTGAGCATGTGCACTCAATCGTGGTCGACCATGGTGAGGCCTGTTCTGAGTGGAACCTGTCTTGTTAAAGCACTGTATGGTCTTGGCCACTGTGCTGCAGCTCAGTTTCAGGGTCTTGGCAATCTTCTTATAGCCTAGGCCATCTTTATGTAGAGCAACAATTCTTTTTTTTTTTTTTAGATCCTCAGAGTTCTTTGCCATGAGGTGCCTTGTTGAACTTCCAGTGACCAGTATGAGAGAGTGAGAGCGATAACACCAAATTTAACACACTTGCTCCCCATTCACACCTGAGACCTTGTAACACTAACGAGTCACATGACACCGGGGAGGTAAAATTGCTAATTGGGCCCAATTTTCACTTAGAGGTGAACTAACTTTTGTTGCCAGCAGTTTAGACATTAATGACTGTGTGTTGAGTTATTTTGAGGGGACAGTATATTTACACTGTTATACAAGCTGTACACTCACTATTTTACATTGTAGCAAAGTGTCATTTCTTCAGTGTTGTCACATGAAAAGATATAATAAAAATATTTACAAAAATGTGAGGGGTGTACTCTTATTTGTGAGATACTGTACATAGGTGTAAGGTGATACACATGTGGAGAGCAAAAATAAAAAAGGTATCTGTTCAAGTACAGAGATTAGGCCTTGCTGCCTAATAAAAATTGTCTTGACTGAAAGGCCTAGCCCAGGGGTGTCCAAAATTTTTTCAAAGAGAGCCAGATTTGACGAATATGTGATATAAATGAGAAGCTGCGCTGACCAAAATAAAAATATGTGAACAATGTTATGTATAGCAGCTAGCACACAAACAAACCAAGTTACATTAAATACATAGAAATAAACGTGCAGCGCTAACCAAAAAAAGGAAAAAAATGAAGATATAAAAAATAAATCAGTGATTTGAAAGCAACTATAAATAATGTTACTTAACACAATACACGCCTGTGAAGTGTAAAAAAGTGTCCAAAGGGAATACACTAAGTGTAGGAATGTCCAGAGGCAATATTTGAGCTCAACACACTAGAGCCAAAAGACCACAGTTAATAAGTGTGCATGGAAGGAGTCTTCTCGGACAGGGGAGGTGCTTGGACACAAGATGTTGACTGAAGACTGGATTACACAGCAATCAGAGGCAAAACATCATAAACTTCTAGAGTTAAATACTCTTACCTGATCCTGTGGGACATATCTGCCATACGGCAGTACGTCTATCAGAGCTTGTGGAGATGGCCTCCCATGTACTCTCCCCAGAGGTTCTCCCTACGGTCACGATCTCCAATGGTTGAAGTTAACCTTGGGTCGCGGTCACCGATAGCCAGGACAATCGCCGGTGGGGGTTGTCGGCTCGCTCACACACTCTCCGATTCCAGGCAGGTTCAAGGGGTCAAAAACAACCCATCATGGATATATTCATGGAGGAAAAAGAAAGAAAGGGGCTCCACATGGCGTAGGTCAAAAAAATTTCAAAGGGATTTATTGAATAAAAACCTTACAAATTAAAAATTATAAAGTGATCACTGGATAAAAGACAATGGCAATGTGGGAAGCTAAAACGCCCTACGCGTTTCGACTACAAAGCCTTCAACTGGGGCATGATTTGATGAAGATTTGATGAATAGAACATGCTTGAGGGCCGACCATTTTGCCTGACATTCTTAAACCATTAAAATTTGGTCTAAGTGTGTCCGTCCGAGCGCTAATACACGGCCCAACAAGAATTCTCTTGCCTTTGTGCTGTGTGTGGTGAATAGATGAGCTTGGGCGTGTTATTTGGATATACCGTATTTAATCGGCTTATAACACGCACCTTCACTTTAAAAAGGAAGTTTCAGAAAAAAAAACTTAAATTTATATTTAAATAAAGAACTGTGAAGCAAAATAAGGGTCAGTGCCCATCAATGCAGCCTAATCAGTGCCTATCTGCAGCCCCCACCGTATTGCCATGAATGCAGCCCCCACCGTATTGCCATGAATGCAGCCCCCACCGTATTGACATGAATGCAGCCCCCACCGTATTGACATGAATGCAGCCCCCACCGTATTGACATGAATGCAGCCCCCACCGTATTGACATGAATGCAGCCCCCACCGTATTGACATGAATGCAGCCCCCACCACATTGACATGAATGCAGCCCCCACCACATTGACCTGAATGCAGCCCCCACCACATTGACATGAATGCAGCCCCCACATTGACATGAATGCAGACTCACAATTGCCGTCAGTGCAGCCTTCATTCATGTTCATCTGCAGCCTTGGAGGAGACAGGGAGGCGGCGGGATGAGCGCCAACAGATATACAGGAGAAACTCCTGTTTTTATCGGCAGCCTCTTTAATTGAAAGTCCCGCCTCCTATGATGGACAAAACAATTGTCCAATGGCAGCGCAGGAAACGGGACTTCCTTTTACACAGGACGCCGTGTAAACAGGAAATTCTCCTGTATCCTGTACGGCGCTCATCCCACCCCCTCCAAGGCAGCCAGCATATCTATCTTTTGTGGCCCCCTGCGCTCGGGGATTCGTTGGGGCCACAAAAGATATATATGTCAAAATTACTAGGCGGGCCACCCGAAACCGGACCGCGGGCCGCACTTTGGACATGCCTGGCCTAGCCCATGAGGCAATGTGAAGAAAAAAAGAAAAAAGAAAGAAAAACGTTTTTACAACAGTGAAGTCCCAAACCATTAGTGATACAAAGATTAATATCACCCCTGAGTCACTGTTCTCAGGGGACACTTGCAGACCCTTTGCCTTCCCAACCCCAAGTCAGACAAGGCAGCACTACTCAAATCAGGAGGTACTGGGCCCCTCAGAACTCTCAACAGGGAAATACTCCCGATCCCCACCTTATACGATGCATGTTCAATTCACTTACTTTCCCATGAGAAAGATCCCTCAGGACCTCCATCATACCAGCAGGGATACTATACAGCTAGCTATCTGGGCCAGAATGACAGCAGAGCACCCCTACTGGACACTTATATGAACATATACTATATCTGATCTTAGCCAAAAGGCGGAGAAGTGATGATAATAGTTTATTTGAACCACCTTGGTGCAAATGAACTATATAAACTTCACTAAAACCTGTAGATCATCAAGGCTACATTCGCAAGGGCAGCAGTAACACTGCATCCAGCAACAGAGGGCAAGTGACTCTTGCAAACATCAGTCTCACTCTGCAAGTGAGTCAAACTCACACAACCCCTCTTCAGTCTATCATGAATGGCGCTGCCAGACTCATCCACCTTCCCAACCGTTTGGTGTCCGCAAATCCTCTCTGCCAATCCCTCCACTGGCTTTCCATTGCCCAACAAATAAAATTCAAAACACCTAAAATAACATACAAAGCCATTCAGAATTCTGCCCCAAGCTACATCACCAATCTTCTCTCCAAATATCAGCAAAACTGTCCTCTCCACTCCTCCCAAGACCTTCTGTTCTCTAGCTCCCTTGTCTCCTCCTCTCATGCTCGTCTCCAGGACTTCTCCTGAGCCTCTCCCATCCTCTGGAACTCACTTCCAATCTGTTTGGTCATCTCCTACTCTGTACACTTTAGGCGATTCCTGAAAACTCATCTCTTCCGGGAGGCCCATCCTGCGTCCAGCTAACAATCGAATCTTCTACTCCCCTCATCAGTTCATCCCTCACAGCCCCTCCCTCTTAGATTTGTAAGCTTGCAGGAGCAGGGCTCCTCTAACCCTCCTGTTTTGAATTGTACTGTTGGTGTTGTGTCTCCCTACAGTGTAAAGCTCTGTGCAAACTGTTGGCGCTATATAAATCCTGTATAATAATAACAGTAAAATTAGTCTGTATATGCAGTAAAGCATGCTTGTTATACTCACTGTGGAACCTAAGGAGTTAATCCTCTGTATTGTGTAAAAAAGGCTGTTTGATCCTGTATGCACAGGTCCTCCCCTTCTTGCATTGTCTCCAAAACATGTCCGGATAAGACAATTAGTGGAGTCAGGCTGCTCATACTCAGTTTGGTGTGTATTGCTTTTTTTTTGTTCTTGGGAGAGGGCGTGTGATCAGCACAGGGCCAATCGGCACTGTCCAGACAGAGGGTCAGGGGTCCTGCATACTGATAGGACAGCCACTGCAGTATGAAAACGCCTCCTCCTACAATCTTTAACCAGGAACTAATAGAAGTCACAAGATTGTTATATACTACTGATGAGAAACGGAGGTTTATATTTACTAAAATAATTGCATTTCCACGTTCTGTGTACTGTGAGGAGACCAGATATAGTGAATACAGGGTCCTGGGTTTAGTAACGCTTTAAAGCGGAGTTCCACCCAGAAATGGAACTTCCGCAGATCGGATTCCTCCCCCCCTCCTCCTTCCCCACGCTGCCTTCTAGGAGACACACAGGTCCCAGAAGACAGCAGGGACCATTCAGAAAGCACAGCGCGACTCGCGCATGCGCAGTAGGAAACAGGCGGAACTCCACTTTAAGTATCTTTTCACTTTTATACCCTTTAGTTTGTTGTTATGTTTGTTTTGTAATAACCTTTCTCTAAATGCTTCTTTTACCATTTTTCTTTTTCTATAAAACAATATATTTGTCTATACTGAAGCCAGTGCTGGGACCTGTGAACAAAATATATTCTAAATATACATACTCGCGCTGAAAGTGAAACAACTGTGAAAAAGATTTTAACAAAAATATATATATCTTGCAGCTGCTGTACACAAAGTGCTATTCACTTGAAAAACAGAAACAAATATATATTGCAGCACTCGCAATAATAAACAATGACTTAAAGAACCATTTAATCAAATTCATTAGTTAGTGACTGTCCATATAAAAGTGAACGATGTGCTCCAATCCATAAAGTGCAAAGTGCTCCAAAAATTCGAGGTGCACACCACCCCCTCCTGTGTCCCCACTCACCGGATGGAATGGACCCTTAGTTTTTCAGTCTAGGGGTCGTTTCAGGCTTATATTGTTGGCCAGGGATGGCAGCTTAACATCAATTCACCAGGCAGCTCTCACATGCTCATGATAATCATCCATAGAAATTAGTACCCAAAATGAAATAAAAGGAGGGAGCTATAGTGAAGTACCATTTGGCAATATTTTAATTGCGCAAGTGGAATGGATACTTACAAAATGCAGAGTAAAAACAGGCATAAAGTGTCAGCAGATTGGAAGTAGGAAACGCCGCTATTAGCCTGCGTTCCACCGATAACCGGAAGTGACGTCTGTTGGACTCAGGACCAGAAATTACGTCAACGTGTTTCGCCCTCCCACAGGGCGTCATCAAGGACCTCATTTCTGTTTGAAAGCCGTCAATAAATACAGAGATGAGACCACCTCCCTTTTGCTCAACCAATCAGATTGAATATGGCAGACATTTTGTCGGTGGGACAAAACAAGTCTCCTCTACCACATGGCTAATTCCCATTAGAGAATTGACTTTTTTCTTTTTAAAAAGATCTTCTCTCTTCATATCTCTTACTGCAGCACATTGTTTACTTTTATATGGACATTCACTCACTAATGAATTGGATTATATGATTATTTAAGTCATTGTTTATTATTGCGAGTGCTGTAATATATATTTGTTTCACTGCTGAGGCCTGATCATGTGACTGGACTGCACACCCTCAGAATAAGTAAGTATACACATCTTTCCTTTACAGGGTAGTTAGAATAGGCTTAGAATGGGGATGGGAGCAGGTTTAGGCCCTTTTCACACTAACGGACCAATCAGGTCCACCTGTCAGTTTTTCAGGTGGACCCAATTGGACCATCCAGTCTCTGATATCTGATCCGATAAAAACAGACAGATGGGAATCCGTTCCCCATCCATCTGGCGGATCATATCAGATGGCACTACAAATTCTGAATGGACCCTCTGCACAATGCTACACCCTTCCCAGCAAACTATGCAATGTAAAACAGGGATTTTTAGTTCACATATATTGCAATACGTGTTTAAGCTGACCAACTGCATCAAAGTAGTCCCTCTTCTGGCCAGTCCTACACTGCCTTGCCACTATGGACACAATGCCAACATGGGGCTTAAAGACCCAAGGTGGGGGAGAGTGATTAGGTTCAGATCTGGTCACTGACCTGCGTTACAGCAGAGAAAAGATATGCCTGTGCTCAAATCCCAATAGCTTGTACATGTATCTGAACCTAGTTGCTCTCCCCCCACCTTGGGTCTTTATGCCCCATGTTGGCACGGTGTCCACCTTGGCATTTGCAGTGGCAAGGCAGTGTAGGACTGGCCAGAAGAGGGACTACTTTGATTCAGTAGGTCAGCTTAAAGCGGAGTTCCACTTGATTTTGTGTTTATTAAAAGTCAGCAGCTACAAAAAGTGTAGCTGCTGACTTTTTATAAACACACACTCACCTGTCCCACGGTCCAGAGATACGGCTGCCTGAACACAGTTCTCTCTCTTCAGCTCCAGCATCACAAGTGTGGGCACCTGGCTTCACATGTGCAAGTTGGGCTGTGACTTCTCAATGGCTGGGCAATCTTCTGGGACTTGTGATGTGTCCCAGAAGTCTGCAGGGAGGGGAGGGGGAAAGGAAAACTTTTGCTCCAGTCGCCTAGGCGGGCCGAGCGGAAGTGGGAGCAGGTACCTGTCAAAAATAGGTACTCGCTCCCCCCACCCCCCCAAAAAAAATGACTTGCCAAATGTGGCATGTCAGGGGGTTATGAGTCCTTAAAGAGGCGTTCCACCCATTTAAAAGTCAGCAGCTACAAAAGTGTAGCTGCTGACTTTTAATAATCAGCCACTTACCTGTCCCAAGGTCCAGCGATGCGGGTGCATGAAGCCTCGCTCCTCTCCGCGGCGCCGTCATTCTAACTGTGGGTGCCCCGCTGTGGCTTCACAGCTGGATGCGCACTGCGGATTGCAGAGAGGGGGGAGAGGTGATCTTCCTTCTGGCGCCGCAGCGCAAGGGAGGAAGTGGGAGCTGAGTGGCTGTAAAAACAGGGTACCCCCCCAAAAAAAATGACATACCAAATGTGGCATGTCAGGGGGTCACCAACACTTAAAGCAGAAGTTCCATTTTTGGGTGGAACTCCGCTTTAAACATGTATTGCAATATATGTGAACTAAATATCCCTGTTTTTCATTGCATAGTTTGCTGGAAAGGGTGTAGCAATGTGCTGAGTGTTAATATGTGGTCACACCCCTTTAGCACCTGATAGTTTAAATACATGTACAAGCTATTGGGATTTGAGCACAGGTATATCTTTTCCTCAATTTATCAGATGGCAGTCGGATGTTTACATTCCACCGCCCATAGAGGAGAGCGGGTTGTGCCTGTGTGCGCTCTGCCTAAGCAGATCAGCGAACAGATCCCCCTGAGCAGGTGGATTCCAACAGATCCTGCCCTGTGTGGAAGGGAACTTACATATAGTTAGGATTTGACTGCAATATATTACAATTGTGGAATTGGGTGTAATACCGCTTTAGTTTGATCCATATTCATTATATGAACTGTACCATGTAATGTGAAATGAAAATAAGGCAATGTGAGAAAACATAAGGCAGATCCTCTGATATATTTGGTGTGAGCTTCTATAGTAAGGGGACCAGATTTTTAAAAATGAAATCCGGTGACATATATATATTTTTTTTTTTTTTATTGGCAAATGGTAAACTATTTTAAAAAAAGTATATTTTCCTCTATGCAGTATGTGTTTATGGAATGATTGTATGATATATATGCTATTTCTCACATTTCATCCATAAAGTTAAAAAAAAGGATACTTCTTAGATTTTTTTGAGATATGACTACCAAATGTTATGAAGATAAGATGGAGAACGCTATGTCCAGAAATGCAGCCTCACCAGTGCCCAGGAATGCAGCCTCACCAGTGCCCACATCTCAGCCTCACCAGTGCCCAGGAATGCAGCCTCACCAGTGCCCACATCTCAGCCTCACCAGTGCCCAGGAATGCAGCCTCACCAGTGCCCACATCTCAGCCTCACCAGTGCCCACATCTCAGCCTCACCAGTGCCCAGGAATGCAGCCTCACCAGTGCCCACATCTCAGCCTCACCAGTGCCCACATCTCAGCCTCACCAGTGCCCACATCTCAGCCTCACCAGTGCCCACATCTCAGCCTCACCAGTGCCCACATCTCAGCCTCACCAGTGTCCACATCTCAGCCTCACCAGTGCCGGGGATCAGAGAGGAGAGCTGGCCGAATCATCACACAGTGTCGTCCGCTGTGTAAGCTTTAATTTGAATCACCGGATGCCCGCCGTCACATAAGTCCTGCTTCCTTAATCGGCTCCCACCTATGATAGGCAGCATATGTCCCGGCATTGTCTGTCAAAGAAGCCATACCAGGAGGTGGGACTTTATGTGATGGTGGGCACCCGGCGATAAAGCTGACACAGCGGGCAACGCTGGCCTGACCCCCCCAGTGTGTGCCACCTGTCCGGCAATGGAGAGACAAATCCGGGGACAGTGTCCTCATTCCGGGGATGTCTGGTCACTGTAGGCTGATTTTGTATTTTGAGTCTGATTTGCACTCTCTCCAGTAAGAGATCATCACAAAGTTTATGTGACATAATCCCTAGGAGGAGTACAATAGAACGTCTGTCTCTTTGTAGAATATTGTTCTCTACAAACCCCCTCTTCTCTTTATATGAAGGCTCCGCCTGTCCCAGCGCCTCACATACTCTCCTGGAGCTTTCTTATGCAATTCAAATCTGAACCGTCATGTTATCAGGCAGAGAGCGGCCATTGGCTGTCATGGCGACGTTTAGGCTTGATTGGACCAATGACACGCGCGTGCGCTCTGCTCCCTAGGCGGCCCATGTATCGCGAAGGATGCCGGGAGTTCTTTTATAGCTGGAACTCAGCTGAGAGGTCCGGGTAGAGCTGTGTGAGAGCGAGCTGATACACAATAATGGCGGAAGGGGACAACAGGAGCACCAACCAGCTGGTAAGAGAGGGTGCTGTGTGACGGCTGTTAGGGCGCTGCTTGTGGAAATATGCGGGGAGAGGAGACATGGTCACACGGCCTGTCTTGTATTTGGGTTGCGGTTATATAAGAGTACTGTAGGCTTCCATCTCAATAGCTGTGTAGTGAGGTGGTGCAGTTCTACAGAGCTGTGACTGGAATGACTTGCTCGCTTTGTAACAGCAGAACAGGCCTCAGGAAGAGATGTTACAGTACGCTGTACAGCTAAACAGGGAAGTCATCATAACGGTCTGTGCATTTTTTTTTTTATATATATATATATATATATATATATATATATATATATATATATACACACACACACACACACACACACACACACACACACACACACACACACACACACACACCCAGGGCTGTGTACATTGTGTATGTGAAATTAAAAAAAAAAAAAATATATATATATTTTGTAAGCTCTAACGAGCAGGGCCCTCTGATTCCTCCTGTATTGTACTTGTACTGTCCTCCCTAATGTTGTAAAGCGCTGCGTAAACTGTTGGCGCTATATAAATCCTGTATAATAATATATTCTCTATAGCAGTGTAATACAGGGCTGTGTACCTCGTGCCACCAGCTCCTAGATCAATTGGTCTGTGACTAATCGGAGGATTCCAGGCATACACACATTATATAATTTAAAGCAGCCCCGTCACGGTTTTAAACTGACAGAAATAGAGGCCTGACTGCAAAGAAAAGCATGATTACGTCCCCCATCCTGCTGCTGTGTCAGTCATCTGATGAAGAGGTAAGCTCACTTTGGGTGTGTCGTATGTCCATTCTGGTTCCTTCTGCCCTGTCCTCAGTGATGATCATGGGCCAGAGAATGAAACCAAAGTGGGACCCAGAAGTGTCAGATAGAAACGATTCTTCCATCAGGTTCTGCTCTTGAAGGTGGCACAGACCTTAGGACAGGTAAGGGCCCTTTCACATGGGCGTGGATCCATCTGCCAGTCTTTCAGACAGCTCCTGACTGAACCATACATATGGAAGATGTAAACCGATGAACAGTCATTTACATCTGTCTGTTTTTTCTTCAGTGGAACAAGGCTGGATCCTGTTCTGTTCTGATTTAAATGGATGCTGTCTGTTCACATCCGTTCTGTTATTAAAGTGGAACTTTACCCATAACAACTTGCTTCTTGCTGGGGGCTGCCATTTTGCTGAAACCCAGAGCCCCCAAACAGCAGTAAATCAGAAAATGGCACTAAACCCATCGATTTGAATAGTTTCAAACAAATTTTACATTCCTGGAATGCCAGGATTACTAACTGTCACATTTGCTTTTGCCCTCAACCAAACTATCAAACCATCAAATGGCTGGTACTATAACTGATCAAATGTGCAGCACCATGGCAGTTTAACTGCTTGCTGCCTGCCCACCATCAAACGACAGAGGGATGGTGCGGCTCTCGTTCTGGGTGGACGTCATTTGACTGCGCACCCAAACAACCGCAGAGCAGCGGCTGCGCCCTGTTGCTAGGACACGGTGCGACCCCCAATCTCTGTAAAGAGCCACGTCTCTTTAACCACGTGATTGTGTCCAATCGGTCACATGTAAACACGGAAATGCCTGTAATCGTCTCTCATCGCCTCACACTGACTGTGTGTGTTTGCTGAGGACAACCGATCAGCAGCATCTCCCCGCAGGGTGAGACCGTGTATTACTGGATTTTAAACAGCATAGGCACTTATTTTTAATGTTTTACACAGCTATACCTGCAAAATGCGCCAGCCTGAAGTGATCTAGCAGGACTTTGTTTTCTGACTAAAGTTCCACTATAAAGTGCAACTAAACTCCTCAATTTAACAGCTGCAAAAAGTTGCACTCTTGGCATGCCGGGAATGCAACTGTCACAGTTGCTTGTGCTCTCGACCAAACCATCAATGGCTGGTGTCATAAACTAACTACATGGCAACTTCAGATCAAACGGAGGCTAAGATGAAGGCTGCCTTGGCTAAAAAAAGATGGGAGAGTGTAGTTCCGCCTTTAACCGCTTACCGACCTCCGCACGCCGATGTAGGTCGGCAGAATTGCACGGGTGCGCAAAAGGGTGTACCCGTACGTTTCTTTATAATCCCGGGCTAGCGGGCGAGCACATGCCGCAGGAGCGTGCCCACGGACTTGATGTCCGTCGGTGGCCCATGATCCAGACGAGAGGCAGAACCTTTCCCTGTTCTGCCTAGTGACATGGTGAGGAATTACTGCTCCCTGTCATGTCCTAGGTATCCCCCCAACACACACACACACACACCACAGAACACACTGAGGGAACACATTTAACCCCTTGATCGCCCCCTAGTGTTTAACCCCCTCCCTGCCAGTTACTATTTTTATCTCTGATCGCAGTATAAATGTCAATGGTCCCAAAATAGTGTCCGATCTGTCCGCCACAATGTCGCAGTCCCGATAAAAAAAATTTGCCATTGCTAATAAAAATGCCATAGATCTATCCCCTATTTTGTAGACGCTCTAACTTTTGCGCAAAACCAATCAGTATTCACTTATTGTGTGTGTGTGTGTGGGGGTTTTTTTTTTTTTTTTTGGAAGATATTTATTATAGCAAAAGTAAAAAATATTGCTTTTTTTGTTTATAACGCAAAAAATAACCACAGAGGTGATCAAATGCCACCAAAAGAAAGCTCTATTTGTGGGGGAAAAAAAGGACATCAATTTTGTTTGGGTACAGCATCACACGACCGCACAAATGTCAGTTAAAGCGACGCAGTGCCGAATCGCAAAAAATGCTTTAGTCATTAAGGGGGTAAAATCTTCCAGGGCTGAAGTTGTTAAGGTATACCTGAAGGCAAAACTCTTAGTTTTGGATACAGTGGAGAGGGTTTAGATTACCTGTCAGTTTTTTTTTTTTTTTTTTGCTGTCTGTGCCCCCATTCTGGAGCTTTACCCTCTCTATTTGTCCCGTTTACCATTATCATTGAAAGTAAAAGAACCCAGAATTTGGGTGTCACCAGAAGAGTAATAGAGGGAAAATCTCCAATGGGAATTCTACTTCTGTTGACCTGGGGGTCCCCAAGAAAATCTCTTAATTTGCAGGGATTTCTTCTCACTTCCTGTTTGGATATGAGACAGGAAGTGAATGGAAATTTTTCTCAAAGGGACACCGATGGCGAAAACAAATCTGACAGGGGTTATCACCCACCCTTGCTTTATCCAAATTTGGGGGGGGGGGGGGGGGTGGGGTTATGTACTTCTACTTTAACCAGTTCCGGACCAGCCGCCACAGTTATACTGCGGCAGGTTGGCTCGGCTGGGCGAAGCGTAGCTGTACGTCGGGCGCGAGCCCGACGCTCGGATTCACTTCAGAACCGATCAGTCTCCAGGCCCAGGCCAATAATTTCTGGCGAATGAAATCCTCCCATGCCTGTGTAAGTGTAAACACAGGCAGGGGAAGTGATGTCGCCTCCCCTCGTGGAACTCTTTTCCGTTCCAGAGAGAGCAGAAGACATCTCAGAGTAAGTTGCACCAACACTACACGCACACATTTCACCCCCCCCCCCAGTCAGTTAACCCCTTCACTCCCTGTCACTGTGTCACCCAGTGCAGTGTTTATAGGTTTTTTTGTTTGTTTTTTTTATCACTGTACTGGTGTCATTTTGACAATAATTAGTGTTGGGGTACTTGGGGGTAGGCCCAGATAGGTCTAGGGACCCCCTAATAAAGGTTTAACCCCGTGATCACCGTATTAGTGTCACGGGTGACACTGGTTAGCTAGTTATTTTTTATAGTGTCAGGGCACCCTCCGTATATTACCTAAATAAAGGTAATATAGGTGTTGGCAGCTAGTGCACATGCTCTGTTTTCAGTGTATTTTCTACCCTGAGCATTTCCTCCCTATCACATCTGAGCAGCTCATATGGCTATAGAGTGTGGGCGTATGCATAGTGCTAAATGACAGCCCATTCCCCCTCCTCCATGCCTACCAATCAGCTAAACACAATGGGGGTGGGATATTACATCATGATTGATGGAGGCTTTCTCTCCTTGTTCTAAGACACAGGTTGAAGGGGCGTGACGCAGCTTTTGTTTGGCAGAAATCCGCCCACACAAAAAATTAAAGATTTAATTTTAAATATATATTTGTATGACAATTTAACCAGATGCCGACTGCCCCATGTACATTTACTGCGAAAGGGCAGCCGCTCTAGGCAGAATCGCATATCTAGCGGATCTGTGGCATGCCACCAGCTCCGCAATATGATCGGACACAGCGGGAGCCAATTAGTGGGTCCGGCGGATGCGATGTCCGTCGGGAACCGACAATCGTTCGGCACACAGGAGGAACGGCAATCTGCCTATGCAAACAAGACAGATAGCTGTTCTGTGACAAGGGAAGGCTGTGATCTTGTGTTTCTGCTAGGCAGGAACACGGATCTCTGCCTTCCCACAGTACTAGCACCCACCACACAGTTGGCAAACAGTCCCTAGAAACACTTAACCCTTTGATCGCCCATGTTAGCTTTTTCAGCCAGGGTCAATACAGTGACAGTGCATTATTTTTCGATCACTGTATTCGTGTCCACTGGTCCCAACAAAAGTATCAGGTGTTCGATTTGTCCGCCACCATATCGCAGTCCCACTATAAGTTGCTGATCACCACCATTGCTAGTAAAAATATGTAGCAGAATACATATTGGCCTAAATCTGATGAAGAAATTTAGATATTTTTTGTTACTACTTTTTTTTTTTTTTTCAGTATGTTTTATAGCCGAAAGCATATGTTTATAACGCAAAAAATGTAATCAGCAGAGGTGATCAAATACCACCAAAAAGCTCTATTTGTGGTAACGCAGAGCCGTATTGCAAAAAATAGCCTGGTCATGAAGGGGGGTAAATCTTCCGGAGCTGAAGTGGTTAAAGCAGGAGCAGAGGCTGCTTATGTTTCCCTAATTAAAAGTATTACAGTACCATCATCCAGGAATAGAAGGGACAATGGAAATTAAACAGTGTGTGTGTTTTTTTTTTTTTTTTTTTAGTATCACTTTACAAAGAAAAATCACATCACATCATGCGCTGGAACATTCATTGCAATCCCCTCTCACTGCTGCTCACTAAAAAAGAAACTTATTAAATGGTGTCAGCTGGAGTTCAGCTTTAATTCAAGTCACTGATGTAAAGTCCATCTAAAACAGTCCTTTCCACCAGCTGACATTACTGCTGTCCAAGAGTGGCTACATTGCTCCTCCAGAGATTTAGTGTAGCCAGCCTAACACTCGCTGAATGGGGGGAAAAAAAGACTGATACCTCCATCCACAAAACAAGGGTGATGGAGAAATCCCCCCCCCCCCCCCCCCCCCAGGACACTGTATTCTGACAGCATACACTGCTAGGTCGGGGATGCTCTGTGCAACACCATTGCACAGAGCAGGTAAGTGTAAAATGTTTGACATTTAAAAAAAAAAAAAAAAGGTTTACAATCACTTTAAATATCTGCCTTCTCCTGAAGAGCTGCAGGTGCTGCTGCCATCTGACGCTTCTGGGTATGTTGGATAGCATGTTCCCTGTCAGGCGCTGTGGCTTCTCCTACATCACTACAGGAGATTCTGACATAGCTGTGAAACTATAACAGCTGGCAGGGGACACGTGATCTGACACAAGTGGAATTGTCAAAGCAGCAACACCCAGAGCAATTAAAGGGTTTCTACAAAAACGGAAAAAAAAACCTGTTATGCTTACCTGCTCTGTGCAATGGTTGCACAGAGCAACCATTGCACAGCAACCCCCCCCCCCTTGCTGAGTGCACCCAATAGCAAGCCTCTTGTTATAGCTCACTGGCTATGATTTACAGCAGCAGGAGCTGATGGCTCCTACTGCTGTGTGAGCCCATGAGGAGAGAGGGAGACCTGGGAGGACTGCCACTCTCATGCACATTGCTGGATGGAGATCGGGCTCTGGTAAGTATGGGGAGGGAACTGCATCCAGAAGGCTTTTTACCTTTAATGCGCCATTGACTCCTGCTGCTGACAATCAAAGTCAGCCAATGAGGAGGGGCGGGGCCAAACCATGGCTCCATGTCTGAATGGACACACAGAGCTGTGGCTCGGGTGCCCCCAAAGGAAGCTGCTTGCTGTGGGGGCACTCGGCAGGGAGGAGGGGTCTGGAGCGCTGGCAGGGGACCTGAGAAGAGGAGGATCCGGGCTGCTCTGTGCAAAACCACTGCACAGAGGAGGTAAGTATAACATGTTTGTTATTTTTAAAAGAAAAAAACAAGTCTTTAGTATCACTTTAAATTGGCCACATTAGTTGATTAGTACGTGGGGAATCATTTTTGCCGTGGCATATGTACACCCCTAATTCTGCAGTTTAAGCGGGAACCACTAGGGAGCAGTAAAAATGCAGTTTAACTGCGTGGTATTTATTGCCCCAACCACAGGTGTAAATAATTCCTAAGAGATAAAAGATTTAAGACAACTAATAGAAAGATAAGTATCATTTTTTTTTTTTTTTAAATACCACATGTGATTAAAGTACAAGTCCAGCCTAACAATTAAATCGCCACATCTACAGACATCCGCGATCTAACACTATTCTATCTAGCCCTGTAAAGAATAAATCAGCATACATTATAAGATGAAACAATCAGTGCCACAAGTAAAAAATATTGTGATATTTAAATAAGATAACCTAATAATAAACGTGCACAGCTGCTAAACATTCCAAGTGGTACACCACACTAATTTCAAAATGGATAGTAAATAATAAATGTAGTGCTATGTGTAAAATTATAAAGTGCAAATCTCTAAAATAAATAAATCCTACATATAAATGAATAGTCCATAAATTGAAAAAATGAAGAAATAAAACATGAAAAACTCTTCTTGTGATCAGTGTATCCACACAATTCCCCCACAGTGATTGTTCGTCCTCAAAAGGAGTGCACACCACCACCAGTAAAATTGCGCGCTCACCTCCCAGATGAGTCAAAACTCATATGCGGATCTCCCCACGAGCTCTTTGCTCTCACTTCCTCTTCCCAATCAATAGTGGGTAATCCAGATGGCTCTTTTCTTACTGGTAACTCGGCTCATTAATATCCAAAGAAGCGGATCATCTCTCAGCTTGGCTCAAAATTCCATGAGTTCAGGACGTGTAAATAATAACTATAGAGACCATAGTGTTCTCCGTATACAAATTTATTCAAAGCTCCCAAATAGACAAGTTGCACTTACAAGATAAAAACTTTTAAAATCCCATAAAACCTCCAGAGTAGCACCACCGTGTCCACATACACAGTGCCTGGCTGGACGTGACTATCAGCTCCTCCCTTCTATGAAAAGTCAGAAGTCCGTGGCTCTATAGTTGTTTTGGGTCACTGACACTAACTATTGAAATGCTGACTGGCCATATGCGACTGTGCTCGGGTTAACGCCAGTGGTTTCTGCATCGGTATTTAGCCACGCATGCACATATGGTGATTCTTCTTGAATGCCAAAATGTCCTTTTACAGGAGGTCTACTTTATTCTTTAAAATTTTTTTTTTTTTTTTTTTTTTTCCCAAAGCTGGCTACTCTTGAATGCAATAGGAACAAAAAATTCCTGTCAAGAGGGGAAAAGAAAACCCTGTTAGGTTTTTTTTTTTTTTTTTTTTTTTTGTGGCTCAGGAACCTAGACTCTGCTTAATAAGAAAGTCAAGTTTTTAAAAAGCTCTGGACAGACCATAAGGGCAAGAGGTATCCTCTTGATTGCACCTTACTGGGTTCTGCTGCAGTTGAAGCAGACAACCTCCACCGCTTTTATTCTGGGGCTGATAGATTAGACAGAGGATGGAATTCAAATCCCTCCACCGTTATTCCTAATTTATTGAGCTTGGGGCCAGTTCACATCGCATGCAGTCAAGTGCGTTTTTTTTTTTTTTTTTTTTTTTTTTTTTTTTTCCTCTTCTGCATCAGAAACGCATGGATAGTAGGTTGCATGGTTTCCAAAGGCATAGTTCATACCAGTGTGATCAGTTTCCGTGCGTTCCAGAAAAAAAGTAGAACATGCTGCAGTTTTCCTGCACTGGACTGCAGTAAAATGCATCAAATCCACACCGAGATGCACATGTCCCCTTTTCTCATTGAAGGAATAAAGCACTAGAAAGCCTCAAACACGCATGCAGAAATGCATCCGGAACACATCTTGACTTTCAATGGAGTGAACTGGCCCTAACAGTTTAAAGGCCGAACTTTTAGTTTGGGATAGATGGGAGAGGGATTAGAACTGTCAGTTTCTAATGTGTGTGTCACCGTTAGGGAGATTCATCCTCCCTATCTGTCCTGTTTACCATTGTCCGTGAAAGCGAAAAGAAATACAGAATTTTGGGTTTTCCCCAGAAAATTAATAGAAGGGAAATGTTCCAATGGGGCAAAAATAAGCCTTTTTGTAGGGGTTATAACCCTCCCTTACTCTATCCAAAATGGGGGGGCGGAGGGAAATGCCTATAGTTCTAATTTAATACAGGGCACGGTCCAAAGTAGTAGGACAGTCTCTAGCAGCCTTTTGTTCATTTCATCACTATTGTCCCTTACTTAGACAATTTATTTGTGATTGCCTCTTTACATCATCAGCTACAGCTGGACATACAGTTCACCCAGTAGTAGCTGATAGCCCTAGAGTGGCTGATCAAGAGAAACAGAACCTGATTCTTTCATAAACAGAATACTGGGATATAATCTGGATTCCTGAGATCAAAGATTTATCTTACATTGGGTAAGGTTCACAAGATCAATATTCATTGATCAAATACAGGCCAAACCTGTATTCCTGCAGTCCAGTGGACTCGCTTATATTAGAGAAACTTTCCGTCATTCCTCCTAAAAGTATGAAATCTGTCTCCATAGATGCTGTAAACACTAATGTATCTACCAACCAGAGGTTGGTATTGTAGAAGGCCTTCAGTGGACCATAGACGGGAGTGCACGGGGTGCCCATATGAAGCCTGGGGTGGAGGAAGGGCATTGGACATGGAGGGAATGCAATGCTTCTTCAAATTGGAGACAATTAGGTGCTGTAGTGAGAGCCCTGTCCATGTTTCAGAATAAAGTTAGGGTCATCACCTGCAGATCCTTCTTAGACAATGCTACTACAGTGGAATATATCAACAAGCAGAAGGGCACTCAAGAGTTCTTTCCTACTGTCCGTGGCCAAGGTTATTCTGAACTATGCATAGACGAAACTGACTTCTTTTGGGCGGTATATTTCAAGGGGACCCAGAACTAATTGTGTTTTATTGGTTGCCACCTGGATAAGAAGGGAGACTGGTCCCAGAATCCAGAAGTGTTTGCCACCCTGTCAGACCCCCCAGAGGTGGTTCTTTTTGCCTCTTTGCTAAATGTAAAGACAAAGTTGTTGTTTTCTCATGCAAAAGATCAATGCTATTATCATGGACACACTTAATTCCTTTTGCAGTTCAGTTTCTGCTATGCTTTTTTTCCCCTATTCTTGTAGTTGTTTGGAAGTTCAAGCAGAAGCACACAAATCTGATCCTGATCGCTTTATTTTGGCCAAAGAGGCCATGATTCTCAAGCCTCCTCTCTTTGGTCATTGCCCCTCTTTGATTTGTCCTGGACAGACCAAATCTAAATTCCCAGGGTTGAGATCTACATCCTCAGGTGTGGACCTTAAAGTGGTAGTAAACTCTGTTCTACCACTTGTACCTACAGGTACCCTAAACAATAGCCCCTTCTCCACCTTTCCACCCCAAACAAACCCCCCTCCCCACTTCTCCAATAAACAAGCCCTTCCCTACCTCCCCTCCCCTCCACCCTCAACCATAACCCCCCTCTCCACCCTAAATAACACCCTCCCTGCCTCTCCGCCCTAAACAAATAACCCACCTCTCCACCCTAAACAATAACCCCTGTGTTTAATGATGGGGTTCGTATGGAGGAGGGGTCCTGTGTAAGGGGTGTAGTATGGAGGGTTCTCCTGTGTAATGAGGGGGGCTGTTTAATAATGAGGGCAGTATGGTGGAGGGGGTCCGGTGTAATGATCGGGGGGGCGAAATTGCATGGGGACCCAATAAAATGTTGTTGGTCCAGGGACCAATCAGTATTAAAGATGTCCCTGGCTGCGCCTGTCACTAAGTGCATACAGCACCCAGGGGCGGACTGAGCATTCAGTGGTCAGTGAGAGACCCCATGAGAGGTTCCTGTCCGCGGTTGATGCAGTGGCCCTGGGAGAGGAGGAAGGACTTGTGCTGGCTGGGATGAGAGGGATGGTGAAGCCATGCAACTGAGGGCAGCCGTTCCTGTTACTTCTCCTGAGGGGTTCTACATAGGGACACACACCGCCTACTGTTCACCTCTGTGTTCAGTGGAGGTGGCAGAGTGTACAGAGCAGCAGTCTGCCTTGTGTGCAGGTCAGTGATCGCCAGTAGCTTAGAGTGTGCATTATTCTATAATGGGCTCAGTGTGACAGTGACTGCTCATGCACTAAGTGTTATAACCTATACATAACACTGATCTCTATACTCTGAGTGCTATTCCCTATATTTAACACTGATATCAGTTCCACTCGGTGTACAGATACCAGTGTTAAAGAGCACGTAAACCCTGATGGGTTTTACTTCCTCTTTATTTCCCTGCAAAGGTAAAGTATAATGGGCTACTATGCATCGCATAGTAGCCTATTATGTGTCATTTACCTGAAACCGAAGCCAGCAATGTCACAGCTGTCCCCCCTAGCAGCGAGCGTTCATCTTCAGCCCTCTTCCTTCCGGGCCACAGTGTGACTGGCCGGAGTCGCATGACGTCACTCCAGCGCATGCGCGTGGGAGCCGCCAGTCATGGCATGACCCCTTTAGAGACGGCACGATCTGCCATTTCTCAAGTGAGCATGCGCCGTAGATGTCGGCGCATGGCTTTATTGTAAATATCTCCTAAACCGTGGATGTTTAGGAGACATTTCCAGCACCTACAGGTAAGCCTTAATATAGGCTTACCTGTAGGTAAAAGTGGTTGTACAGGGTGTACAATCACTTTAAATATAGGGAATAGCACTCAGTGTATAGATATCAGTAATATATGCACTCCCTACTCCTCTTCTAAATACAATACCCACCGCCATACGCCTCTTCTGCACATAATACCCACTTCCATACACTCCACACTCCTCTCCTGCGCATACTACCCACTACCGTATACTCTGCACTGTACATTTGCCATTTACCACATTCTGCATTATGTAAGTAATGTTAATCTCAGACTCCAACCACACCTCTTTCAAGACGCACCCCCGACTTAAGCACAATTTAAACCATGCGCACTTTTTGCCTTTTTTTTTTTTTTTTTTTCCCTCTACAACAATAGGGCCCACTTTTGATCTTGCACAGGAGTCCACTGATTTCATGATACGCAAGGGGATTTTTTTTTTTTTTTTTTTTCCATTCACTGCGGCTTACTACCTCTTTAAATCTGGCTTTGTGGTTTCTGAAGACCAAATCTGAAATCCATAGGTCTGTCAGATAGTTATAAGTACCCCACTCAGCAGGCGCAATCTGGTTACAAGAGCAGTTGATGGGGGCGGTTAGACTGAATTTTTATTTCCTTTTATGGATGCCTACAATAAATCCAACCCTGATATTCCATCTATTTTGGAGTTTTTGCAGGTAAGGGCTTAGCAGTTGTCACCCTGAAGGTATTGGGCTTTGGGGTTTTTTCTTCAAAGATCACCTTTTAACCCACTTGTGGAAGGATATTTTTCTTCAACCCCTGGCCAAAAAAAGACCAATAATTACACTTGTCCTAAATGGGTCTTATCTTTGGTTCTATGTGGGATCATCAAGCCTCCTTTTGAGCTTCTGGAAGTTTCTTCTGTAAAGATATAAACAAATAATTATATAAACAAAAGAGCGCAGCGCTGGATATAAACAAAATATCATGCTATGTGCAAATACTTTTAAAATTATGAGCAAAGAAATGTGCACAATAGTTCACAAAAAAATGTAAATGCATAAACAAATAGTGAAAATATTTTGTGCTATGTGCAAACACTTATGAATAGAGAGATGTGCACATTATTCCACCAAAATATTATCCGTGAATATTAAGTGTAAATAAAAATTGCTAATCCATTTATATAAAGTCCATAAATTGTGAAATTATCGCTGTTGGATAACCGACTTCCACCACTGTGAATCCCGTCACCTCAGAGAGATTAAAGGCTTACCGAATAGCCTATAGAAAAAGGTATGAACTGATCTCCTCTTAGGATGCTGTACCTTCTATGGATGGGTTCCGCTATGGAGTGCTAGGTGGATATTCTCAGATCGTCAGCCATGGAGGAAAGCCATTCCCAACAGTAATGGGTGTCCAGGAGAAAAGAAAGAGATGCTCCGATAGTGTAATTAAGCTTATGGTTCCTTTATTAAAACCGCCATATAGCCATTCAATATACAAAAATCCTTGCAAGGAAAAGTTTAAAAACAGCTCCGGTGGAAAACGAAAGTTCGCGCATGCGCAGTACATGCGTGCGTGTCTACCCTACGGCCGTTTCGTCAGAAATGACATCATCAGGGGCCTTCTGTAAAGATGCTTACATTTAAAACCGCCTTTTTGATTGCAATTACTTTGGCGTGCAGTGTTTGAACGGCAGGCACTTTCTCTCAATGAGCCCTTTCTTTCCATTTTTCTGATGACCACGTCATCCTAGAAACTGATCCAGGGTTCCTTTCCAAAGTTTTCACAGGACCCCAGTCATTCTCCTTCCCACCATTTGTAACAAGCCCTCCAATAGCAAAGCAGAGCACTTTCCTTTGTCTGTTGCCTTTAGAAAGTAAAGCCATGTCCATTCTGTTTTGTAGTAAAGATTAGGGGCAGTCATGCTTCCAAACCACCTATTTGCTATTAGATTAGGCTGACTGGCTATCTGTGAATGTTATTGGATGTTTAAATCCAATCCAAAGGCAGAAGGTTTTTCTCTTCATGCATTCTATGCATGAAGAGGAAAAAACCTTCCGTGTGCAGTAGAGCTGCACGATTCTGGCTAAAATGAGAATCACTATTTTCCTTTTTTTTTTTTTTTTTTTTTTTTTTTTTTTTATTTATTTATTTATTATTATTCATTGAAGTGTATTTTTTCCCAAAAAATTGCCTTTGAAAGACCGCTGGGCAAATACAGTGTGACATAAAATATTGCAGCAATTGCCATTTTATTCCCTAGGGTCTCTGCATATATATATATATATATATATATATATATATATATATATATATATATATATATATATATATATCCTTTGGGGGTTCCAAGTAATTTTCTAGCAAAAAATATTGATTTTAACTTGGGAAAGAAGTGTCAGAAAAAGATTTAGACTTTAACCACTTGAGCCCCGGACCATTATGCTGCCTAAGGACCAGAGGTCTTTTTCCAATTTGGCACTGCGTCGCTTTAACTGCTAATTGCGCGGTCATGCAATGCTGTACCCAAACGAAATTTGCGTCCTTTTCTTCCCACAAATAGAGCTTTCTTTTGATGGTATTTGATCACCTCTGCGGTTTTTATTTTTTGCGCTATAAACGGAAAAAGACCGAAAATTTTGAAAAAAAATGATATTTTCTACTTTTTGTTATAAAAAAAAATCCAATAAACTAAATTTTAGTCATACATTTAGGCCAAAATGTATTC
This sequence comes from Aquarana catesbeiana, assembly GCF_042186555.1. NCBI lineage: Eukaryota > Metazoa > Chordata > Amphibia > Anura > Ranidae > Aquarana > Aquarana catesbeiana. The sequence continues at coordinate 160,560,904 of NC_133329.1, forward strand.
GGCCACATGTCTTTGGTAAAAAAAATGTCAATAAGCGTATATTTATTGGTTTGCGCAAAAGTTATAGCGTCTACAAACTAGGGTACATTTTCTGGAATTTACACAGCTTTTAGTTTATGACTGCCTATGTCATTTCTTGAGGTGCTAAAATGGCAGGGCAGTACAAAACCCCCCCAAATGACCCCATTTTGGAAAGTAGACACCCCAAGGAAATTGCTGAGAGGCATGTTGAACCCATTGAATATTTATTTTTTTTGTCCCAAGTGATTGAAAAATGACAAAAAAAAAAAAAAAAAAAAAAAAAAAAATATTTACAAAAAGTGGTCACTAAATGATATATTGCTCACACAGGCCATGGGCCTATGTGGAATTGCACCCCAAAATACATTTAGCTGCTTCTCCTGAGTACGGGGATACCACATGTGTGGGACTTTTTGGGAGCCTAGCCACGTACGGGGCCCCGAAAACCAATCACCGCCTTCAGGATTTCTAAGGGTGTAAATTTTTGCTTTCACTCTTCACTGCCTATCACAGTTTCGGAGGCCATGGAATGCCAAGATGGCACAAAACCCCCCAAAATGACCCCATTTTGGAAAGTAGACACCCCAAGCTATTTGCTGAGAGGCATATTGAGTCCATGGAATATTTTATATTTTGACACAAGTTGCGGGAAAGTGACACTTTTTATGAAAAAAAAAAAAAAAAAAAAAAAGTTGTCACTAAATGATATATTGCTCACACAGGCCATGGGCATATGTGGAATTGCACCCCAAAATACATTTAGCTGCTTCTCCTGAGTATGGGGATACCACATGTGTGGGACTTTTTGGGAGCCTAGCCGCGTACTGGACCCCGAAAACCAATCACTGCCTTCAGGATTTCTAAGGGTGAAAATTTTTGATTTCACTCTTTACTGCCTATCACAGTTTCGGAGGCCATGGAATGCCAAGATGGCATAAAACCCCCCAAATGACCCCATTTTGGAAAGTAGACACCCCAAGCTATTTGCTGAAAGGCATGGTGAGTATTTTGCAGCTCTCATTTGTTTTTGAAAATGAAGAAAGACAAGAAAAAACTTTTTTTTTTTCTTTTTTCAATTTTCAAAACTTTGTGACAAAAAGTGAGGTCTGCAAAATACTCACTATACCTCTCAGCAAATAGCTTGGGGTGTCTACTTTCCAAAATGGGGTCATTTGGGGGGTTTTGTGCCACCTGGGCATTCCATGGCCTCCGAAACTGTGATAGGCAGTGAAGAGTGAAATCAAAAATTCACGCCCTTAGAAAGCCTGAAGGCGGTGCTTGGTTTTCGGGGTCCCGTACGCGGCTAGGCTCCCAAAAAGTCTCACGCATGTGGTATCCCCGTACTCAGGAGAAGCAGCAGAATGTATTTTGGGGTGTAATTTCACATATTTCCATGGCATGTTTGAGCAATATATCATTTAGTGACAACTTTGTGCAAAAAAAAAAAAAAAAAAAAATTTGTCTCTTTCCCGCAACTTGTGTCGCAATATAAAATATTCCATGGACTCGACATGCCTCTCAGCAAATAGCTTGGGGTGTCTACTTTCCAAAATGGGGTCATTTGGGGGGGTTTTGAACTGTCCTGGCATTTTATGCACAACATTTAGAAGCTTATGTCACACATCACCCACTCTTCTAACCACTTGAAGACAAAGCCCTTTCTGACACTTATTGTTTACATGAAAAAGTTTTTTTTTTTTGCAAAAAAATTACTTTGAACCCCCAAACATTATATATTTTTTTAAAGCAAATGCCCTACAGATTAAAATGGTGGGTGTTTCATTTTTTTTTTTCACACAGTAATTGCGCAGCGATTTTTCAAACGCATTTTTTGGGGAAAAAACACACTTTTTTTAATTTTAATGCACTAAAACACGCTATATTGCCCAAATGTTTGATGAAATAAAAAAGATGATCTTAGGCCGAGTACATGGATACCAAACATGACATGCTTTAAAATTGCGCACAAACGTGCAGTGGCAACAAAATAAATACATGTTTAAAAGCCTTCAAAAGCCTTTACAGGTTACCACTTTAGATTTACAGAGGAGGTCTACTGGAAAAATTACTGCACTCGATCTGGCCTTCGCGGTGATACCTCACATGCATGGTGCAATTGCTGTTTACGTTTGACGACAGACCGCCGCTTGCGTTCGCCTTAGCGCGAGAGCAGGGGGCGACAGGGGTGTTTTTTTTTTTTTTTTTTTTTTTTTTCTTTATTTTTTTGCTTTTTTAATCTTACTTTTAAACTGTTCCTTTCATATTTTTTTTTTTTAATCATTTTTATTGTTATCTCGGGGAATGTAAATATCCCCTATGATAGCAATAGGTAGTGACAGGTACTCTTTTTTGAAAAAATTGTGGTCTATTAGACCCTAGATCTCTCCTCTGCCCTCAAAGCATCTGACCACACCAAGATCGGTGTTATAAAATGCTTCCCCAATTTCCCAATGGCGCTATTTACATCCGGCGAAATCTAAGTCATGAAATACTTGTAGCTTCCGGTTTCTTAGGCCATAGAGATGTTTGGAGCCACTCTGGTCTCTGATCAGCTCTATGGTCAGCTGGCTGAATCACCAGCTGCATTCTCAGGTTCCCTGTTGAGACAGGAGAGCCAGAGAAAAACACGGAAGACGGTGGGGGGGGGGGGGGGGGCATTCCCTCCCACGGCTTGTAAAAGCAGTCTAGAGGCTAATTAGCCGCTAGGATTGCTTTTACATGAAAGCCGACCGCTGGCTGAAAAGAATGATACCAAGATGATACCTAAACCTGCAGGCATCATTCTGGTATAACCACTCAAAGTCGTGAATGGCGTACCTGAAGACAAAAAAATGGTTAACAATAAAGCACAGTAAACAGTAAAGTATAAATAATTACATACCTGAAAAACAAACATGATAAAACATAATAACAATAAAACATTGCAGAATAGAATACAGTAAAAAAGAGCAGAACAATAGAGAGAGAATAGAGAGAGAGAACAATAAAACAACAACTATTTTTTTTTATTTCATATTATTTTTTTTTTTTTTTTTTTTTACACTTTTTTTGTAACTAACTTTTTTATAACGGTAACCGGTTCCAGGTTCGGGTCTCTCAAAATGCGATGGCATCTTGGGAGACCCTGTGAAAGTGTGTCCTAGTCTGTGCAATGCTGTACCCTACGCTAATACTCAACTAGTGAATGGTAGCGTTCAAAACATTCACCAATGCAAAGACCAGGATTGTCAGGACAGGAGGGACAATAATAGTGGGCGTCACGCCTATATCCGCGCTTGCTGCAGACACGACATCTTTTTTGGGGGGTTCGTTGGGTAGGGGTACTCGGGAGGACATAAAAATGCCTCTCATGCAGCCGACTGCATTTGGTTGGGGATGTGAATGGGGGAAGTACGGGCGCTGCAGAAGCGGTGGGTTCCCAATTAGGATTGGCGAATGCAGCAGGAAGGGCACTATGGGCACGACGGGCCTGTGTTTGTCTTTTTGGTGGCAGCGCGACACTACTTGTGCTTGCCACCTCACCAGCTTCAACTGCACTTATGGGACTCGCCACGTCACCACGTGTTACTGCAGTGCTGGTTTGACTACGACCGGGGTGTACTAGGCCGCTGGCGCTTGCCAGTTCACCAAAACGCTACCAAAAAACTGTTAGCGATCGCAGGGATCAGGCCTGACTCTGCGAACGCTGCAGTTATGTGTTTAGTGTTTTGTAAGTGACAGTGATCGATCGATACTGCACTTGGGTGGGCTGGGCCGGGCCGGGCGGAGGGGCAAAACGCAGGTGCTAGCAGGTATCTGGGCTGATCCCGCTAACACTGCGTTTTTGGGAACCCTAAACTGCTGGTGACGCTAGTATAGATCTGATCGGATCAGATATTGATGCGATCAGATACTATACCACTAAGGGAGGTGTACGGTGCGTGCGTGGGTGTTAGCGGTACTGGCGCTAATCTGACGCTGCCTGGGGCTGGTGCTTGCCAGTTCACCAAAATACTACCAAAAAAACTGTTAGCGATCGCAGGGATCAGGCCTGACTCTGCGAACGCTGCAGTTATGCGTTTAGTGTTTTGTCAGTGATCGATCGATACTGCACTTGGGTGGGCTGGGCCGGGCGGAGGCGCAAAACGCAGGTGCTAGCAGGTATCTGGGCTGATTCCGCTAACACTGCGTTTTTGGGAACCCTAAACTGCTGGGGACGCTAGTATAGATCTGATCGGATCAGATATTGATCCGTTCAGATACTATACCACTAAGGGAGGCGTATGCTGCGTGCGTGGGTGTTAGCGGTACTGGCGCTAACCTGACGCCTGGGGCTGGTGCTTGCCAGTTCACCAAAATGCTACCAAAAAAACTGTTAGCGATCGCAGGGATCAGGCCTGACTCTGCGAACGCTGCAGTTATGCGTTTAGTGTTTTGTAAGTGACAGTGATCGATCGATACTGCACTTGGGTGGGCTGGGCGGAGGCACAAAATGCAGGTGCTAGCAGGTATCTGGGCTGATCCCGCTAACACTGCGTTTTTGGGAACCCTAAACTGCTGGGGACGCTAGTATAGATCTGATCGGATCAGATATTGATGCGTTCAGATACTATACCACTAAGGGAGGTGTACGGTGCGTGCGTGGGTGTTAGCGGTACTGGCGCTAATCTGACGCTGCCTGGGGCGACGCATATCACCGCCGGGCGATCGGGGGGCTAAACCTTTATTCGGTAATAAACGGCGGGTGCCCTGACACTATAAAAAATAAACAAACTAACCAGCGTCAACCGTAACGGTTATACGGTGATCAGTGGTGAAAGGGTTAACTAGGGGGCAATCAAGGGGTTAAAACATTTATCAGATAGTATAGGGGGGTCCCTGACGCTATAAAACGCTGACGGCGAACCTAAATATTTACCTCACTAACTAGCGTCACCAGCGACACTAATACAGCGATCAGAAAAATGATCGCTTAGTGACACTGGTGACAGGGGGTGATCAAGGGGTTAAAACTTTATTAGGGGGGGTTAGGGGGGTATCCTAGACCTAAAGGGGGGTAACAGTAACTGTCCCAACACTGTAACTGTCACAAACTGACACTATGCAGTAATCAGAAAAAAAAAAAAAAAAACTGCTGGTGTCAGTTTGTGACGGGGGGGGGGGGGGTGATCGGGGGGCGATCGGGGTGTTTTGTGTGCCTGGCATGTTCTACTGTGTGTGTAGTGTTGTGCACTCACATTGATGTCTTCTCTCCTCGGGCCGGAACGGAAATTACCGAGCCGAGGAGAGATGACATCATTTCCTTTGCTGCTGTTTAGCATACAGCAGCAAAGGAAGATTCTCATTGGCCGGCGGCGATCGCGAGGGGGGGGGCCACGAACGGATGGTCTCCCCCTCATCACTGATCGCCGCTGGACAAAAGACGACCGCCTCGGGCACCGGGGGGGGGTCCGATCGGACCCCCCACCCGCGGAAGGCAAATCACGTACCCTGTACGTGATTTTGCCTGTCCGTGCCACTTTGCCGACGTACATCGGCGTGAGGCGGTCGTCAAGTGGTTAAGTGGTTAAACTTCCTGCATTTACAGGTTGTAAAAAACTTGGCAGACTGCCCAGATTTTTTCTTTCACACAAGTTTATCCCTTTGATCTAAGAAGGAAGATTTACATGTTTCATGTTAAAAAACTTGGCAGACTGCCAGGATGTTTTCTTTTGACAGCTGAGTGAGCAGATAAGTCTCTCCACTTGTTATATGGAAGAATCTGCAGAGCAATAGAGATCTTCAGGGGGGTTGAATCGAGATCACAATTTTTTTTTTTTTTTTTATTAATTGCCCACATGGTACATACAGTCATTGCTGTGAACCACACAGAACAGTACAAGTATAGACTATATTATAACAGGGGTCCATATTATATGAACAATAGCAGTTATACAGTGCATATAAAAATAGTTTTTCCTTATGACCCAATATAACAGAGCAGCATTAGTCACTTCTTCTACCAACGGATTCTCCCAGGCCTGGTGCATAACCAGTAACATGACTGAACGTTTGCTTCCCGCTCCTCTGCCCCCCCCCCCCCCCCCCCCCAATAACAGGAGATCTCTACATAAGAAGTCTGTCCATTACCAATTGTGGTGGTGCAAGGCTAGGGTCCTCCAACCATGGTTGCCAAATGAGATCAAATTTACCTACCGCCTTCTTGCGGCTATAGGCCAAACGTTCTTTAAGAAGTAGGGAGTTAACATAGCTGATCCATTGTTTCCCTGTGGGGACCGCAGATGCCATCCAGTACTGTGCAATAAGTTTTTTTTTTTTTTTTTTCTAGCTAAATACTTCAATCTAGTTATCATATAATACATTCTTTTCTCCAAGCGTCTTCCAGGACAGCCCATGAGACCTTGGGCTCCTCCTACCAGGACAGGAAACACGTTACCCCCACCAGGTAAAAGGGCGGTCCTCCAGGCCCATGTCAGTTATTTGTGTTTCCTACGGACGGGGGGTAACATGTTCATGGAACCTGCTCCCATAGGCCTTATAAGCAGGGGCTTTGTATGGCCTTTTTCTGGGGCATATCACTTACCTCTTTCTCTGCCAGAAGCAGCACACCGCTGGGGAGGTTGGCTGTGTTGCTGTTCTCTGTCCTCAGTGCCTGGAGAGGGCCAGGACCGGTGTGAGGTCGTGCCCCTAGTGCAGTGCATTGCACTCTAGCTCAGCTGAGCTTCGGTTGTCCTTCCCTGCCGACAGCCTGGCTGATCTGAGCAAGGAATGGAGGAAGCCGCAGCGTTCGAGGGGGCGGAGCTATTGCGCTCCAAGCTGGCCCACAGGAAGTGCCTGGAGAGAGTTACTTCCGGGGCATATGACATCATCATCGGGCGCCGGAGACGAGGTTCCAGTCTTCATAAACGGCGCGAACAGAGAACGCTGGCTGCTGGTGTTTCTTGGTGTTAAGCAGCCAGGCTGTGGATGACCAAGAGGGGCAGAATGGATCCTCCTGCAGTACCTGCACAGGCAGCGGATGCAGTTCCCAACACCAGCACCTCACAGGTAAGCCTGGGGTGTTCTGTCACCACCTTACTATCCCTGTGAGTGTTCCCTCCCCCTCCCCCCTCTGTAGTAGTGGGTGTAAGGGGACACATTTCCTCCCTCCTGCACGTGGTGTTACGGAGTGATTGTGTGGCTTTAATTACATTGTGGGTCATTTATTTTGTCTTGCAGACCAAGACTCAGGACAAGGCCCAAGCGCAGCCACTTAAAAGGAAATGTGCGGTTTGCGCAAACAAATTGAGCTCCTCATGGAGCAAAGCAGTTTGTCACACCTGTATAGAAGGCCTAGTAAAGGATGACCCGGTTGCCTCTTGCCAGAAGATGCTTACTTCTGTTAGGGATGAGCTTGCGTCCACCTTCAGTTCCTTTAGAACGCTTATTGACAAGCTCCAGACTCCAGCAGAGAGTCCGTCTTCACTGAAGGCGTCAGTAAGCACTCCGCAGCAGGCAGAGAGTGAAGTCTCTGAGGCTGAGGTCAGATCTACCCGTTCTTCTCTGGAAGAATCAGGGTCAGATACAGAGCCCAGAGATAGAGAATCTACTCGAGGCTCAAGATTTAAGTTATCTGTTGAGGATGTAGATGACTTATTAAAGGCTATCTATACTACCCTTGAATTAAAAGAGGAAGAGGTTCAGTTATCCAAACATGATCTTATGTATAAAGGATTACATAAGAGAAAATCAAGAGTGTTTCCAGTTCATAGTTCTTTGGTTGATACTATTAAACTGGAATGGGATAATCCTGAGAGAAAACCATTCTTCTCTAGTAACCTAAAAAGGAGGTTTCCTTTTGATGAGGACACTGCGCAGCCATGGAATAAGAATCCCAAGTTAGACGCATCTTTCAAAAGTTTCAAAAAACTCGGACCTGGCGTTTGATGATATGGGTACGCTTAAGGATCCGATGGACAAGAGGGGGGATATCCTTCTCCACAGAGCCTGGGACTCAGCAGTTGGAAACCTGAAACCAGCTTTGGCTTCCACTTGTGTGGCCAGAAATCTGGAGGTTTGGTTGACCCAGATTCAGTCACATCTGTCAGCAGGTACCTCCAGAGAGCAAATTTTAAAGTCTTTTCCTCTCCTATTTCAGGCAGTGGGTTTTTTGGCAGATTCTTCCGCTGAGTCGGTAAGAATGTCAGCCAGGACTTCGGCTCTAGTGAACTCGGCCAGGAGAAGCCTTTGGCTTAAGACCTGGTCAGGGGACTTGGCCTCCAAGTTGCGCCTTTGTGGCCTTCCTTTAACTGGCGATCATTTATTTGCCCCAGGTCTACAGGAGGCACTGGAACGCACGGCTGATAAGAAAAAGGCGTTTCCAGAGAAAAAGAGAGTTCAGACAGCCAGAAATTTTTTTCGTGGCCAAAACAGGCAACAGAGTCCTAGAGAAAAGGACAGCAGGCCGAAAAAGCATTGGACTGGGCACAAAGGCAGAGGCAAAGGGGGAGTGCTATTTAACCCTCCTCAACAGCCCGCCAAGCCGCAGTGACTTGTGTTCCCCGGTGGGAGGGAGATTGAGGGCCTTCATCCCACAGTGGGCAGCAGTCACTCTGAGCCCCTTCGTCCTGGACCTAGTGACCAACGGGTACAGGCTGGAGTTTGTTCACCAACCACCAAAACGTTTGTTGGTCACATTTCCTCCACAAGATCGGGAGAAAGCAAGGGCTCTGGGTCTCCAGATCGGAGACTTATTAGATCAAAAAGTCCTGATTCCTGTTCCTCGATCGGAGCGGGGCAAGGGATTCTATTCCCATGTATTTGTGGTCAGAAAGCCAGCAGGAAAGTTTCGACTTATCCTGAATCTCCGGACCTTAAACAAGTCCATCAGGTACAAGCATTTCCGTATGGAGACGGTTTTTACAATCAAAAACCTACTATACCCAAACTGCTTTATGGCCACGTTGGACTTAAGGGATGCTTATCTTCACATCCCTATCCATCCAGCCTTCCAAAAGTTTTTGAGATTGGCAGTGAAGACGGGTATGGGGACCCGACATTTTCAATTTCAGGCCCTCCCCTTCGGTCTTTCCTCAGCCCCACGCATCTTTACGAAGGTGTTGGGGGAAGTGCTGGCTCCTCTAAGATTAAAGGCAATAACGGTTATCCCTTACTTAGACGACCTCCTGATAGTGGCAAAATCATACCAAAGACTGTTGGAAGATCTCCAGGCTGTACAGGACTTCTTACAGTCCCTAGGCTGGCTAATAAACAAAGAAAAATCGTCCTTGATTCCGGCCCAGAAAGTAACTTATCTGGGTTACGATTTTTGCTCCGTGAACCAAAAAGTTTTTCTTCCTCAGGAGAAGATTACCAAAGTGTTCCAGACTATGTCTACATTGCAGACCAACCAGTCGGTCTCTCTGAGACAGGTGTCGAGGGCAGTGGGTCTTATGACTTCATGTTTTCCCGCAGTACCATGGGCGAGACTCCGTCAGCGTCCGTTACAAAGGTTTCTTTTAAGAAACTGGGACGGGGACGTAAGGTCCCTGGAGTCAAGGATCTGGCTTCCCGACAGGATAAAAAGAAGCCTGTGGTGGTGGAGAGCTGGTCAGCACCTAGCAGGAGGTCTCCCATGGTCCTTTCCCATTTCCCGAAGGATTACCACGGATGCGAGTTCCTGGGGATGGGGGGGCCCACCTCAGCAATGCAGTAGCACAAGGAGAGTGGTCCCCAGAGGAGGCAAGGGCCTCATCCAATCAAAGAGAGCTGCTTGCAGTCCAGAGAGCCCTCCAGTCTTTTCAGATGGAGATCAGGGGTCACAACCTCCAAATCCTGTCAGACAATATAGCGACAGTCGCGTATATCAACAAGCAGGGAGGCACGAGAAGCCGCAGGCTTCAGTCCATTGCCCAGGAGATCCTTTCATGGGCAGAGGGGAATCTAGCCTCCATTTCTGCTGTACACCTGAAGGGGAAAAACAATTGCCTGGCAGATTATCTCAGCCGTCACAGGATAGACCGAGACAACTGGTCCCTTCATCCCGAAGTCTTTGCAGACCTCACCAAGAGATGGGGTTATCCGGTAGCGGATTTGTTCGCAAACCGAAACAACCGCAAGACGGAGATATTCTTTTCCATGAACCCGGCAGACCAAGCCTTGGGGATCGATGCTCTAGCGAACCTGTGGCCTCCAGGCCTATGTTATGCCTTTCCGCCAATCAGGCTGATTCCAGAAGTCCTCCGGAAGTTTCGGCTGGAAGAGACAGATCTGATTCTAATTGCCCCGTTTTGGCCCAAGAGGCCATGGTTTTCCCTGCTACAGTCTCTGGTTTCAGAGCCTCCGTGGAGTCTTCCGAAAAGGGAAGACCTATTATTGCAGGGTCCAGTATCACACCCTCAGGTGGTTTCCTTAAACTGGTATCTGAAGAAAAGATACTGAGCGCCCAAGGGTTCTCTGACAAAGTAGTCAGGACTCTCGTTAATTGCAGGAAGCCAGTTACTAGAGCCATATATTCCAAAGTTTGGAAAAGGTTTAACTCATGGTTATCTGAAAACGATAGATTAACTCATGATATTCCGTCTATTTTGGAATTTTTCCAAGAGGGTGTCGACAAAGGTCTTTCTGTTAGTACCCTAAAGGTACAGGCGGCAGCTATTAGTGTGTTCCTCCAGTTTTCTCTCCTGGAAAATCCCACTATAGCCAGATTTTTCAAATCTATCTCTAGGGCCAGACCAGTAGTAGTGAGAAGTTGTCCAACGTGGGATCTGTCCCTAGTACTTCAAACTCTGGTAGAATTTCCGTTTGAACCTCTGGAAAGTATGTCAGTTAAATTACTTACATTAAAAACTGTGTTCCTTATAGCTGTTACCTCAGCTCGTAGGGTAAGTGAGTTGCAGGCCCTATCAGTTAGGGAGCCCTTCCTCACGATTTTTGAGGATCGAGTTGTGTTACGAACCGATCCAGGTTTTTTGCCCAAGGTGGCAAGTACATTCCACCGATCTCAAAACATTGTATTGCCAACCTTTTGTAGTTCGCCACAGGGCGACTTAGAAAGAAAATTTAGTTTTCTAGATGTAAGAAGGATCCTCTTGGTCTATCTTGAGGTCACGAAGACCTTTAGGAAAACTGATGCCTTGTTTGTCCTCTTTTCTGGAGTTCACAAGGGGAATAGTGCATCTAAAGCCACATTGGCTAGATGGATAAAGCAAGCCATCTTGGAAGCTTACAAAATTAGGGAGGTCCCTACACCTTTTATTACTGCGCACTCAACTAGAGCCTTGTCTACGTCTTGGGCTGAGAGGGCTGGTGCCTCACCGGAACAAATTTGCAGGGCTGCCACTTGGTCCAGTTACTCGACCTTCATTAAACATTATCGCCTGGATCTCCTATCAGCTCAGGAGCAGGCGTTTGGTCGTAAGGTCCTTCAGGCAGTTGTCCCTCCCTAGACTGGTAAGTTCTGGCTCATCGTCTCATGGGCTGTCCTGGAAGACGCTTGGAGAAAAGCTGAGTTAGACTTACCGGTAACTCCTTTTCTGAGAGTCTTCCAGGACAGCCGGATTCCCACCCGGTATTGTCTGAAGTTATGTGTATTATGCATATGTTTTGCAGGGTCCTACGGTTCTTGAGAATACTGACATGGGCCTGGAGGACCGCCCTTTTATCTGGTGGGGGTGACGTGTTTCCTGTCCTGGTAGGAGGAGCCCAAGGTCTCATGGGCTGTCCTGGAAGACTCTCAGAAAAGGAGTTACCGGTAAGTCTAACTCAGCTTTTCGGATACATTTCAACATCATTGGCCACGAGCAATTACACCAGGGGGTCCAAGGGAACAGGTACCTGAGCTAATCTGGTGATACATTGGGATACTTCCTCCCAATAGCGATGGAGCTTTGGACATCTCCAGAGTAAATGTATAAAGTCCCCCTGATGTACTTTGTACTTTGGGCATAAGGGAGAGTCCCTTCCTCCCCACCTATGAAGTTGCACTGGTGTTCTATGCAAAATAAATAGTTGTGACAATTTGTGAGATGCTGAGACAGATGCTGCAGGAATGGATTCTAGCGCCATGTCCCACTGGTCCCCATCTAGATCCCCAATATCCTCCACCCATTTACTACAACATCTAAGGGAGGCATGGTCTTGGACCGAGGACAACAATTCCGCATAGATCTTAGATATTAGTCCTTTCCGGGCGTCCGTCCAGAGGCCTTTCATTGGCAGAGACGATGATGATACTGCCAGAGAATGGGTCAGTTGCTGTGCCTGCAGGGCATGCCGAAGCTGGAGGTATTGATAAAAGCCCCTAGGGACTAACTGGTATCCCTGACATAGTTTTTCATATGTTTTTAGCACCTCCCCCACATATAGCTGCGGGAAGAACCTGATCCCCCTCTTTCCAGGGGGTAAACCCCTGTAAATCGTATAACTCTGCCTATCTAGGGTTATGCCACACAGGGGTAAAGGGCAATGGGCCCCTTATCTTCAGGGCCTTCCAGAACTCCTCCCACACCTTTTTAAGGAGGACACAGGGGCTAAATGTGGTATGCTTGGTAAGTCCATCTCCATATGGGAGGACGCCTTCAGTAAAGGGTCAGACATGGTCACCAGGTTGATTACAGGGTCCTCACCCACTTCCTGTCCCCACCCCACCAGCTGCTGAAGTTGCGAGGCCAAAAGATACATTTTGGGATGGGGTACTGCCAATCACTCCCCCCCATTCTTCCCATACTGTAAATTAGTTAAGCTAATCCTCTGTTTTTTTTTGTTTTTTTTTTTTTTTTCCCATATCAGCTCTCGCATCAATGAGTCAACTCGTTTAAACCATTTGTTCGAAATCCACATAGGTGAATTGTGAAAAATGTATAAAAGCTGCAGAGCCCATACCATTTTTATTAAATTCACCCGTCCCACCACTGACAGGAGAAGCTTACACTAACTATTACATTTTACTTTTTGCCTATCCAGCAGTGGGCCCAGATTCAGCCGAAGATACTCAGCCGGATCTGGGGATACCACCACTTCTAAGTATCTGAAGCTACTGGCGGGTCAATGGGCATTAAAATTGATTTGGACCAATTTTATGGTGAAGCCAGAGAAACCCCCAAAATCCATTGTAATCCCTGCTCGCAGAGAGGCAGCGGAGTCACCTAGATAAATGAGCGTGTCATCCGCATATAAGGAAATTTTTTTTTTTTTTTCTTCCAGCTGACCCCTGCGAAACCCAACCACCTCTGAGGCGATGCGGATCAAGATGGCCAGAGGCTCTACTGCCAGAGCGAACAGCAATGGGGATAGCGGGCACCCCTGCCGAGTGCCTCTGTGCAACTCGAATAGGGAGGAGAGATTATTGTTAATACGAAGTCTAGCTCTGGGTCTAGAATACAGTACCTTCACCCATGCGATAAAATATCTCTCCAGTCTGAACCTTGCTAGGATTTCCAGGAGGTAGGGCCACTCCACACTGTCAAAAGCCTTTGTGGCATCCAGTGACAGAATGGTGCCCCCCCCCCCCCCCCCGAGGATTATCCACTGGCACCTGTAAATCCATGTACAGCTGCCGAATATTATCAGCTGTAGAGCGAGAAGGAATGAAGCCAGACTGGTCATGATGAACTAGCTTGCCAATCATCTGAGGGAGTCTTGAAGCCAAGACTTGGGCCAAAAGCTTGATGTCAGCATTCAATAAAGAGATCTGGCGATAAGAATCTGGCAGAAGCGTATCCTTTCCCGGCTTTGGAAGTACTATAATTATAGCCTCCTGCATACTATCAGGTAGGCAGCCTGTCTCGGCTGCTTCAGACAAGGCCCGCAAAAGAGGCGGTAGGACTTCACCATAATGGAGCACACCTCCGCCAGCAAGCCGTCCGAGCCAGGGGATTTGTGATGCGGAGCCTTGTCCAAGGCATCCGCCAGTTCTGTCAGAGTGATTGGAGACTTTAGCAGATCCCTATCAGCCTCAGAAAGCTGGGGAAAGGGGCAAGATTGTAGGAACTTAGCCAGGTCCGATGGAGCATAACAAGTTTTGGGAAATATATAAATCGTGTTAGAACCGATGAAAATCATTTAAAATATCAGAATTGAGAGTGTGTGTCTCCCCAGTTTCCGCCCGTATAGCTAAAATGTTAGAGGAATCCCGCTGCTCCCTGACTACAAGAGCCAGAAAATGGCCGGTGTTTTCCCCTTCCTCAAAGTAGCTCTGCTGGGGAAAGCATCGTCTCTTCTCCTCTGTGAACAGCAGAACAGTTGTACAGAGATTGCCCCTCAGTCCAAGAGTCATGGTTAGATTGGGAAGGGTCGGCAACCAATGCCTGTTCTCTAGCTCTCATTTCATCCCGCACTCTATCTTCCAATTCCCTGGAAGGGTTTTTGATGCCAGTGATTTCTCTGACAAGGCATCCCCTCAAAAATGCCTTGAGCGAACTAATCCCATATCACAGCTGCACTAGCAGATCCCCCATTAAATTGCAGGAACTCCCGCAGAGCACCCGTGACCCCATCGGGAGACTGGAACAAGGTCAGCCAAAAGGGATTCACTTTCCACAACGGGTTGCCCGACACAACCGTAACATCCAACCATACCCAGAATGGAGAGTGATCAGATAAGAGATGCGGCTCATATGCTGAGTCCCTCACATGCTGCATTAGCGCTTCGTTCCCCAGCCCCAAGTCAATACGAGAAAGTCCATCATACGTGACAGAATGACATGAGTAACATCTGTCATCAGCATGCCTCTCTGCCACACATCATGGAGCCCCATTTTAGAGAGCAGAGAGGGCAAAAGCCGTCTTTCCCGCTGTCAGTCTCACCGTTCTGGTTGCCAAAGGCATTCTGTCCAGGCGCAAGCCCAGAGTATTATTAAAGTCACCCAGGGCTATTACCGGGAACAGAGCTATAAATTGTGCCAGACTTCTAAGATGAGCCACCGAAAATGGCAGGGGAATATATATTGCAGCAATAATACACATTAGCCCATTGAGCTTGCATTGCAAGAAAACATATTTGCCCTCTCTGTCCACCCTCTGCTGAATGCACTCAAAGGAAATAGTAGCAGAGATCAACACACTAACTCCCCTAGAATAATAGGAATGCGTGGAGTGAAATTGTGTTGGATATTTGCGAGAGTGCATCAGGTGGACCGAATCAGGCTGCATGTGCGTTTCCTAGAGACATATTATCTGGGGCTGCAGTCTATCAAAATATTTAAACATTGCATTTCTTTTGACCTCATCCCGTAGACCCCTGACATTCCATGACATGAATAACATACCCGTATTGGTTACATCAGCCATTGGGGAGGAAAAAAAAAACTGAGATAGATATAGATAGAGATAGATAACCAGAGAGCCTTACCCAATCCAAATAACATACACACCGTAGCTAACAGTGCAAACCTGAAATAAGTATGCATGTAAGATGAGCCTGAGTTTAACCACGTTACCAAGCAGTTAAGGACAGTGTTCTTGCACCACCCAGTGAACGTGTGAAGTATGGACAGCAGCATTTAAAACTTCAAATGTATTTCCTGCAGAAAAATAAGTGACAAGGGGAGAGAGGAGCACATTGGTAAGGAATAAGTCAACACATTCTGTGGCCAACAGGGCCCAGAATAAAACAAAAAAAACATCCCCAGACAGATAGCGGGGCCAGTCCTCGCAGGACCATCGTGTGGGGGCTCAATAGCAGCTGTGAGGTCAATAGTCTGCTCATGTCAGCTAACTCAGAGCACAGAGAAAATAACTAAACAAGGCTCTGTGTGGCATAATGGTGTCAGACTGCATGAGCCGTCCCCACTGATTGTCTAAGGATCATCAAAAGCACCTTTTGAAAAGGGTTGTAAACATCTGTAAATGTCCCAGTACTGCTAAGGCGGTTGCTGTGCAAGCTGCCTCTCCGTCGAGCCAGTGCATTGCAGCCTTAGGATTATCAAAGAAATGTGAGTTGCTGTTGGCGATGACCTTCAATTTTGCAGGATAGAGCATGAAATACTGAACACTTAGATCACGTAGCCTCCGTTTTAATGTCTATGAACTTGGATCGTTGCCTCTGCAGAAAAGTCAGGAAACAGGGAGACTTTTGCTTTATCAATTTTAAGTGTGTCAGCAGCCCTGGCCTTATTCAGGATGGCATCCCTGTCTTTGTAGTTCAGGAGGCAGAACAAGAAGGGCCTTGGTGGAGCACCCTGTGGTGGGGGTCTTGCAGGGACCCTGTGCGCCCTCTCTACAGCAAACCTAGGTGAAAAAGCATCTCGGCCGAAGGTGTCTGTAAGCCATGCTTCAATAAAAGCTGCTGTGTTCTTACCCTCCACCCGCTCTGGGATACCCACCGCGCGAATATATTTTCTACGTAAACGGTTCTCCATGTCTTAGCGGTAGCCACGGATTGTATGTGACTAACATCTCTTTGCAGTGGCTGCCATTCATCCTCCAATGTGCCAAGGCGACCTTCCAGGGCAGATGTGCGCTCCCGCAGCTTCTGCATATAGTGCCTGACCAGGGATATCTCCACCTTCATGCCCTTTACCTCCCCTGTCAGATCAGCAATAGAGGAAGTAAAAGTAGTCACAGTAGTAAAAATGTCCTGTAATGTGGGCTCTGGGTCAGCTGCGCACTGAGGTGGTGTTGCTGCCATAATGGAGGCCTGCGGCCTAGCACTTACTTGTAGCGAGGCCCGGTTTTCATCCAGGAGCCTGGGGATGCCATCCATAGATCCCATCTCTGGATCGCTATGCTCATCCCCCCCGAGTCCAGCTGCTGAGAGGGTGCCAGGTCTTTTGAGGCAAGGCTCTTGCTGAACAGCTGTTGCGCGGCCTCTTTCGCCGAACGAGGCGGGAGGCCGCCATCATGGCCGGGAGTGTCTGTCAGGGATTTGGCTCCCATTCCTCTCCTGGACATGGCCGCTCCAAAATATACCCAGCCGGGTATTGTAAAGTAGCTGCGGTAGCTAGTGCAGGCAGTCCCGGGATGGTGCAGTGAAGGATGGCGGTGCTTGAGACAGGATTAGGCAGGATACACGGCGGAGCTCACTCAAACATGTCCTACTGCATGCCTCGCGTAGCCACGCCCCCGCTCACAATTTTTTTTTTTTTTTTTTTAACGATTAATTGTGCAGCAACCCCCCTAATACGTACCTGAGCCTATTTCATATGGGCTCGTATGCTGCTAAGTGAAATGGCTGTGCGGTACCATCAAGAAGGGTGTAGGGTGGCATGGAGTAGTTGGCAAAGCGTGCATTCACAAGGACCCTAGTGGGGCATATGTCCCTGTGACACCGACCCAGAGCTCCACCATTGCCTCTGGGTTAAATGGGATCAGTATACTTCCTTCCACCGTTATATTATTTGATTACAGATATTACTCTAGGCCGGTGTTACAGGGGTGTATATGCCCCACTAGGGTCCTTGTGAACGCATGCTTTGCCACCTACTGCACGCCACCCTACGCCCTTCTTGATGGTACCTCAAAGCCATTTCCCCTAGCAGGATGCAGCCTGGTTTTATGTATTTCCTTTGTGCCCCTTTTTAGTTGATCATTGTAAGCATTAGCAGTAGACTTTACCATTGTGTACTGAAGTTGTGACTTTACATTTTGTTAAATGTTTTTTCTTTATATGTAACTTGATTGATAGAGAGAGAGGGGGGCGGGGGGGGGGGGGGGGGAAATGTCTGTCTCTCTACCCACTACAAGTCCAAAACATGTTGGGTCTCATCAAATTAATTCATACGGGCTGAATCTGGTCTCCAGTATCGGCAGCCTTTTAGATGCTTATGGTATTTTGAGCACTATTCAACCATGATGTCAACACATGTATCATGTTTTGACGTAATGTCATTTTATTAGGACTGGGTTTCTTTTTTTTTTTTTTTTTTTTTTTAGATAGCAGATGTTCCTTCAATAAAAATCAACTCTTTGTAATGACCTAGTTTCATGTGTTTCTGCCTCCATAGTCCACAAAGGGTTTTTGGTGCACCATGTGCACATATCTTTTTCTCTATTGATATATAGCAGGGGTAAGCAATTAGCGGACCTCCAGCTGTTGCAAAACTACAAGTCCCATCATGCTCTGCCTCTGGGTGTCATGCTTGTGGATGTCAGAGTCTTGCTATGCCTCATGGGACTTGTAGTTCTGCAACAGCTGGAGGTCCCCTAATAGCATATCCCTGATATATAGGATGCTGTCAGATTACAGTTTTTTGCACATTACTGTACACTCTATCCCTAAAACTATTTTTTTTTTCTAATAAATTAAAGCAACATTGCTTGCAGCCTTCTTTCTGCAGTTGTTCAGCTGCAGCATTGGGAGCCCATTTACACCTCCTTTGTGTGGCAATGTTTGATTGTGTTTTTAAAACCGAACACTAACAAATAGTATATGTGCATTGCCATACCTTTTTTAATCTACATTTTTTGATATATTATACCTTTTAATCTAACTGCACAGTAAAGGAATCACCTGCCTGTAGCATGCAACAACACAAGATGTTAATGCTATGTCCATTGTGGTGCATTGCCATCAATTATACATTCAAAGTGAACTGTTTGCCTTTTAATGGGTGTCCGCAGGAAAACCTGTTGTATTCACTGCTCCCTGTACTGTGCCAGGTTATACTTGCCTGTGCAGCTATCTGGCACCACAGAGACGCTCTTCGGTAACCTTACCAGACCAGCATTACTTTACCACATGCTTAGATCACTGTGCAATCAGCAGTGGAAAGTCTTTAGCTGACAGTTTGTTGACGTGAATCGGAGCCATGCATATTTGGGTAGCACTAATTGGCTGGTAAAGATTTTCCGAGCAGCTTTTATTACAATATTCTTGAAGGTCCAC
Organism: Aquarana catesbeiana; assembly: GCF_042186555.1. Taxonomy (NCBI): domain Eukaryota; kingdom Metazoa; phylum Chordata; class Amphibia; order Anura; family Ranidae; genus Aquarana; species Aquarana catesbeiana. The sequence goes on from NC_133329.1 coordinate 160,579,706, forward strand.
TGGGATAACTACAAACTATCTATTGCAGGCTGCAGAGACTGCTAGCCTGGAGGAGCATTTTCATGGATGGGGTGAAGTGGTCCTGCTTTCAGATCGTGTCCTTCGCTGGGAGAAGCCATGGTTTCCAGCTGCTATAATGGGAACAGTATCTTTTATCTTCCTGTAAGTGTATACATAAAGAATCTGCTTATGCAATCAATGTGAAATATTTATATAGACAAAAGTATTGCAAATTGAAAGGTAGGCTTCATTCACACTAGAGGCAGAGGAGCAGTAAAAACAGGTGATCTGCAATTTTTAGCACCCGCTACCTCTAAATTTACGTGGTAGCCGGAAGGGTGATTTAATATTGCTGGTACTGCAAATTTAACTTTGCTTGTTAAGTTTGACAGGCAGTACCACTTGTTAAACTAGGTGGAGCTGTGCTAAAACCGCATTCCAAATGCAGTTATGGTAGTGCAATATAAGAGAATGGGCATTCAGAAGGCAGCAGTATCGCTTCCTAAATGCCTGTGAACCAGCTGTCAACTGTGGTTTGAAAAATGATCCACTGCAGATCGCTTTTCAGACAGCAGTAGAGTCTGCCGCCCATGTAAAAGATGCTTTAGAGCCTTAATTTGGATGATAATTGAATTAAAAGGGCATAATTGACCATTTTAAGGTTGCCAGGGGAGCTGGGAAAGTGGGTATTCTTGTTACCTGGGTTTCTCACAGCTTGCAGTAAAGAATTTCAGAGTGAAATTTAAGCATACTGTAATTTATGCCCTATTTTCTGGTTCTGGGTAAAACAGGGAAGTGTGTTTGGTGTTTTTTTTTTTTTTTTTTATATCCCTGCCAGTTTATACTGCTGTCTGAGGCTCTGTTAGTGATTTATTGTCACTTTCTTTTCTGGGGATGATGTTTTACCAGATGGGAAAGTAAGGGAAAATCTGCAAAATGGAAACAAGACCTAAAAAATAAGCCAACAAAGTTCTCCCACTTTACAAAAAAAAAAGTATACCTTTTTAACTCTGTAGTCACCTTTTTATTACTCAACAGATACAAACAATAATCTAAAAGTCATTGAATCAATGTGACTGAAACCACTAGCATTTATAGCAGGAGAGGTTAGCTGTGGCAGCCTATATATTCTGTCAACACAGGTTTCCTCTAGGGCAGGGGTAGGCAACCTCAGCACTCCAGCTGTGGTGAAACTAATCATCTCATCATGCCTCTGCCTCTAGGAGTCATGCCTGTGATTTATCAGGGTCTTGCAATGTCTCATGGGACTTGTAGTTTCAAAACAGCTGGAGGGCCAAGGTTGCCTTCCCCTGCTCTAGAGAGCCAACTGAAGTATGACCCCTGTGATTTCAGCACCGGGATCCGCCATATGGTTAGGTCATATCCTGTCTTCTCAGCAGGTGCCTTTACTGTTCTGAAACAGAAGATGGAAGTCTACTCCATACACATAATATTTTATATGTTATAATTTGCAAATGCTTAAGGGCACTTTCACACTGAGCCGTGCTGGCGGTAAAGCACTGCTATTTTTAGCGGCGATTTACTGTCATTTTAGCTGCACTTTTTAGCCCCTAGCAGGGCACTTTTAACCCCCGCTAGCGGCCGAAAAAGGGTAAAAGGCGCCAATGCGGCGCTGCCCATTGATTTTAATGGGCAGGGGCGCTTTAGGAGCGGTGTGTACACTGCTCCTATTGCGCCTCGAAGCTGCTTGCAGGACTTTAAGCGTCCTGCCAGCGCACCGCTCCAGTGTGAAAGCCCTCGGGCTTTCGCATTGAAGTGTAAGAAGAGGTGCTTTACAGATGCTATTTTTAGCGCTATTGTGCCTGTAAAGCGCCTCAGTGTGAAAGTGGCCTAAATTTCATAATTACAACCTTTTGAGGGAGTAGGCACTTTAGATGTGTCTGCTTGGTGTGACCCATTTTCAACATCTAGATCAGCCTTTCTCAACCTTTTCTACATGGAGGAACCCTCAAAATAGCTTTCTGGTCTCAGGGAACCCCTGCTAAAAGTTACTATATCTACAACTCTTGATACATTAGTGTGATGGTCAGTGGGAAGAATGCTCCTTACACTTGTAGTCATTGGGAATAATTACCCCCTTACAGATGGCTAAAAAAAAAAAATCAATGGTGTCAGTGGGAACTTATCTGAGAGTTAGAAATTGCTCTTTGCTCCTAGCAACCTCAGGAGGAACCCTGGTGTTCCATGGAACCCTGATTTAAACGATTGGTCTTTGGAGCACAGAATATGTAGTTTGCAAGCCTTGCCTTGGCTGTTTTTAATCAAATTAAAATGCCTTGGTTCAAAAAATCCTTAATCCATTCAATGAATGTTCTCGGCAATACATTTCTGAACAAATATTTTTTTTTTTTTTTTTTACTGTACATTGTATCCTTTTTATAGGCTGATCTATTATCTGGATCCTTCCGTTCTTTCTGGTGTATCGTGTTTCGTTATGTGCCTATGTCTGGCTGACTATCTTGTCCCCACATTGGCTCCCAGAATTTTTGGCTCCAACACATGGTTTGTATTTCTTCTGCCATCGTAATATGCTTTGATAAAAGTAATATAACTACATGCAATCTTTAGCTCAGTGCAGTTGTTAAAGGTTAAGAGCACATGAATTTTCATGTTTAAAAGCATTGTCTAACTTTTGTTAAAGACCTTCTCTAACATGGAACTCTGAATTTCTTTGGGTGGGTTGCGCATGTTTCATTACTTGCCTGGTATTTGCTGCTGAGACTCCCACAAACCCACCAGCACAGCTGTAGTAGGCCAACCAGTGATTAATCATTACTGCTGTTGTCACCAGCCTATGGACATGCAAACATTTTAGAGAATATATTAGATCTTTGTAAGACATTGCCCATTGAAATGGCTGGCTGCCAGATCCATCGCACTGTAGAGTTAGAAACCTATAGTGATCTTTAAGCTACCAGTGAGTGGCCACTGAGGTCTGAGTCTGTTGTAACTCCAGCAAAAACAGGGGTTGATTTACTAAAACTGAAAAGTGCGACATCTGGTGCAGCTGTGCATAGTGACCAAGCAGCTTCTAACTTCAGCTTGTTTAATTAGCTGGAAGCTGATTGGTTTCTATGCAGAGCTGGACCAGATTTTGCACTCTTCAGTTTTAGTAAATCATCCACACAGTATTAAAAGTGTTCTGTCAGATTCTGAGCTGGTGCTGCAGAAGTGGCTTGGTGGCAGAGAGGGAGCAGGATAACTGGAACCAGGTTAATAGTCACACAGTGGTGACAGATAGGTGTGTGAGTGGCTGGATGACATCTGTCCTAGGCAGTGTTTATCTGCTCCAGTGTGCTTGCAGGGAAACCAGGTGAAGACAGGATAGCCAAACACAAGGGTGGGTGCTGGGCTGTACAGGAGGGTGAGCAGGTGAACACAGAACGGCCAAGCACCATTGAAGGCTCTGTGGTGGACTACAATGTATATAGAAGGGAGAACCGATGAAGGCAGGACAACCAGGGAGGGCTCTATGTTGGGCTATACAGAAGGGAGTGCAGGGAAAACAGGATAGCCGAGCACAATGGCATGCCATGGGCTTTTCTCGGCCATACCTGAGCCTTGGGTACTTTGTACTATCTGGATAGGGTACCGTAGAGGTGGTTACATGCGGTCCTCCATTTGACTTGTATGCACAAATAGCCCTTAGGCTTTTTAAGTTAGAGCATCTTGTTCTAGTGGAGTCTTGATATTTCTGTAGAAGCTACATAGGCTATTGATAAAAGGAACCCACCCCCCCCAAAAACAAGCTTGGCTTTTAAAGGGGTTGTAAAGGTAAAAATTTTTTCACCTTAATGCATTCTATGCATTAAGGTGAAAAAACTTTTGACAGTACCGCCGCCCCAGCCCCCCCCGTTTTACTTACCTGACGCCTCGAATCTTCGCTCCTCGTCCTCGTCAGCTTCATTGCAGCTCAGCCTGGTCGCTGATTGGCTGCAGTGGATGGATTGAAAGCAGCGCAGCCATTGGCTCGCGCTGCTGTCAATCACATCCGATGACGCGGCGCGCCGGGGGGCGGGGCCGAGTGATACAGCGAGCGGCTATAGCCGCCGGCTGTATCACGGGAGCGCGCCCGCAAGCACTCACCACCGTGCGAGGGAGCTCGCATGAAGGTGGTAAATGCTTGCGGGGAGGAGCTGAAACAGCCGCCGAGGGACCCCAGAAGACCAGGTTCGGGGCCACTCTGTGCAGAACGAGCTGCACAGTGAAGGTAAGTATGACATGTTTGTTATTTTAAAAAAAAAAAAAAAACATCTTTACAACCCCTTTAAGTCATTCCAGGAATTAGGGAGTTCTTACCACTGAAATCCCAGACAGAAAAAAAGACCAAGAGCATGATCAGTCTTTGTCTACATTCCACTGGGAAAGCGTACATTTTCTAGGTTTTATTAGTTTGCTGTAGGATGTAGTTCTTTTTAAATTGTTTACAGGTTCAGGAATTCTGACAATTTCTTGATTGTTGCATTTTGTAGGACCACTGAGCAGCAGCAGAGGCTGCATGAGATCTGCAGCAACCTTGTGAAAACCCGACGCAGGATTATTGGCTGGTGGAGCCGTCTCTTTGTCTTGAAGGAAGAAAAGCCCAAGATGGTAAGGATATAGTTTACTCTAATGTAAGTCATAGGATTTTTGTAAAACTCAGAACAAAATTCAGATAACTTATTGTAGAGTTTTTGCACCATCAAAGAGTTCCAAAATGCTTATTGGCATTATTCCTTAATGCTGAAATCCCATGTATGATCTTTATTGCATACTTACATTGGTTCAGCTTGAATCAATGTAAGTATGCTTATCTTATTCCTGAGGAAGCTAACAATCCTTGTACTAGCTGCCAAAATACTACAGTGATGGCAAGAATTTTCCAGGTCCTGTGATTTACCCTTTGCACACTGACCTCAGGGGGGTCACTGGCTCAGGAATGTATACAGGCCATTCTCTGATTGGATGGGGTGGTGATGTCACGAGAAGCCACTTGACACAGGACCCAGAAGATTGTGGCTGCCTCAGGGGTAATGTCTAGTTACTACAGGGATATATCGGCTTCTCCAGTGGCCCTTCAGGTATAAAAGATGCATACTTGTATGCCAAGCTGGGCTGAGGTAAGTTTGCAATAAAGACCATGCATAGAGTTCAGCTTTAAAGTTTATCTCTAGGCAAAACATATATTTTATTTTTTCTTGATGTTTTGGATAGTGGGGAGGTTCGGTGAGGTCACTGTGCGAAGCAATAGAGCTCTGATTGGCTTACAGTGCTGCCCCTCCCACTTCCAGCTAGCATGCTGCTGTCTGGCTGACTACAGAAGGCCAATGTCAAGAATGACTCTCTCCCTTGTGCTATTTCTGTCTGTAAATACTTTTTATATCCACTAGAAAAAAAAGTTCCTTTTTTTTTTTTTTTTTTATCTCTAGTGAATATTTTAATATATTACATATTTAAAGTTAGTGGTGGGGTTAACTTGTCTTTTATAGATCTGCCTGAAGTTTAATTTTAAACTTGTGCAGTTCATCTATGTAAATCAGTATGATTTTAAAGGTATGTTGGCCATATGACCCCAGTAATTTTTTTTGATTGTTTGTTTTTTTTTGTTTTTTTTTAGTATTTTATGTCTATGATCACAGCTCTTGCTGTTGTAGCTTGGATTGGCCAGCAAGTTCATAACCTCTTCCTCACCTATCTTATAGGTAAGTATTTTCCTGTATTTGGGTTTAGATATTCAGTTCAAAGCACAACAGCAAACAGTTTATTAAATCTTTGAGGCCTCTGAAATACAAGTATTCAAATCTCTTGCTTTGCTTATAGATATAGCGTACGTTTCCCCAGCACAGACAGCACATTGTAGCAATTAGTGCCCCACCTCTGAAAGTAGCCTTTACCCAGTCAATTTGTCCTTTTTTTCTGGTCAACAGTAGTGCTATATTTAATTATTTTTATATACCCACTATGCGGCCACTCTAGTGAATACCATAAATGGGTTTTTAAATAACAATAATAACAAATCCCTTCATAAATAGTAATATACAGATACATAGCACTGTCCTTCCTTAAATATATTCTCCATATACAACTATTCAGTTCAAAGTCCAATCCAAGTGAAAATTAATGCAGTCCTTTACAGTAGGTTCACTCTGATGCGATATGGGAGCCAGCGCGATTAGAGGCGGTTTCCTGCATCACTCCTATCCCGCAGGCAGTTCACACTGCCTTGTGCGAACCGCTGGGGTGTCTTTAACAAAGTTAAGGACACCCCCAGTTTAGTTCCCAGTGCAATCTGTGAACTCGCACAGGAATTGGATCGCATATGTGAGAACACCCATGCGATGCAATTCTAATGTGGGGAAAAACAAGTCCCTGCCCTATTTTCTGTGCGAATCCAATGCGAGTTCAGCCATACAACTGTGTGGCTGAACTTGCATTGCTCAGAGATCGCATGTGATTGGCACCTGCAGTGCGGGTGCGAATCACATGCGATCTCTGAGATCACGCTAGTGTGAACGTGGGCTCAAAGTGCAAATGGTCTCCACAGTGTAGGAACACAAGGTGTGAAGCAGAATTGAGGAATGCAGAACCTGAGACCAGAATATTCCCATACAAGTGCATAGTGACTCTGAATGTTTAGAGTCCACTACGGTCGATGAGGGGTTACTGTGGTTCCTAAACCGTGGAGACTATTTGCATGTTTGCCCTTTTATTTAAGGGCTGCACTCATTTTTACTTGGATTGGAACTCTTTAGACACATGAATTGCATAGTTGTATATGTAGAACATTTTCTACATATCTGTAGATTACTAGTGGTGCTATATTATATGCCAGTGTCCACTATGATTCGTGGACATTGATTGTTGAGGAGGAACTGAACTCTGGAATCTGTGCCCAAAAAAGGCAGACAAGAGCAAAGTATTAGTCACTAGTATTGCCTGTTGTCTTTTTTTTTTGCAGCTGATTCCCCCCCCCCCCCCGTCAGTCCGTTGATCTCCGCTGAGCCGGCAGATGACAGGTCCCTCTCTGCTCACTGAGCGGGGAGGGGCTTATCAGGCGCCGCTGCTGCCTATGGAGGGATCGGATGAAAACGGACAGCATGTCCGTTTTCATCAGATCTCACCTGATCTGATCCGCCAGCGACGGATCTGGACGTAGGGCCATCTATCTGCTTTTAGCGGATCGGACGGGGTGGGATGTCAGCGGACATGTCTCCGCTGACATCCGTCGCTCCATAGGCTAACATGGAGCGCCCGTTCAGGTCCGCCTTCAAAACTGACAGGCGGACCTGAATGGTCCGATCGTGTGAAAGGGGCCTTAATGTTATGTAAGGCCTCATTCTCACACGGCGGCTCAGCGGGAGATCAGTCCGTTGATCTCCGCTGAGCCGGCGGATGACAGGTCCCTCTCCGCTTACTGAGCGGGGAGGGGCTTGTCAGGCGCCGCTGCTGCCTATGGAGGGATCGGATGAAAACGGACAGCATGTCTCTTTTCGTCAGCTCTCACCCGATCCGCCAGCGACTGCTCTGGACGTAGGGCCATCCGTCTGCTTTTAGCGGATCGGACGTGGTCCGATGTCAGCAGACATGTCTCCGCTGACATCCTTCGCTCCATAGGCTAACATGGAGCGCCCGTTCAGGTCCGCTGTCAAAACTACAATGTTTTATGTTAAAAACTTGGCAGACTGCCAGGATGTTTTCTTTTGACAGCTGAGTGAGCAGATAAGTCTCTCCACTTGTTATATGGAAGAATCTGCAAACTCTGCAGTAGAGATCGCCAGGGGGGTTGAATCACGATTTTTTTAACGATTAATTGTGCAGCTCTACTGTGATTATAATCCATTACAAATTTATTTAAAAAAATAATCACATTCTATGCATTATGCATCACACTTCAAAAAGAAATGATATATTATCTTAAGTGCCGGTTCACACTGATGCAAGTTCATAACGAATGTGATGCGTCAAAAACATTCTAAATTCGCATGTCATCCATAAAGTCATTGTTTTCAATGACTGTCATTCACATACATGCGTTGCGATTCCTCTACGAATGCGAGGCTATAAAAAAAGGGTCTTGTGCGAGTTTATAGCATTGCGTTGCGAATTTAGCCTCCATAGACATCAATGTAAATCGTTCTGGAATCGCATTGTTGGTTCAGATATGTGCGAATTCCACCACACTACTCTCCACAAAAAACAGGAAATACACAGGAAGTTAACACCCTTTTTTTTTTTTTTTTTCCTCCCATTCTGATTTCCATTGGCTAGAACATCAATCGCAGCTATGACCAACTCCTGAAATTTGCGTTAAAATCGCACCTCACACAGGACAAAAAAAACGGAACAAATTCACAGCGCAGTAGTGTGAACCGGCACTAAAAGTAGTTTCAGCACACAGTGAACAATCCTACACCACCACCGAGAGCTAAACACCTTACCATGTTGTCTAACCCCTTTACAAATAGAGGGAACCACAGGGTACCTGCTTCAGAGCTCCTAGGACACTTGCATCAAAGCTATTTGGCCAATATCCGTCTCCGTACATCATTAAATAAGGACCATGAAATCAGATGGGGGAAAAAACACACTGCGTGTAGCATAACACTATTTCAAACCTCTGGTTTATTGTAAGCAAACATACTCGCATAGGGTAGATTTAATTCATGCATATCAGAATAAACGCCTAGCATGTCCTTTTTCAAGGTACTGCTTGGGCACAATTAACCCTTCTAGATGTTCCCTATAACAGCAAATCTTTACTTTTTGAGTTCTGTTTCACTTTGTTACCTAAAGTGATTGTAAACCTTGTTTGTTTTAAAAAAAAAAAAAAAAAAAAAAAAAAAACCTATACTTGCCTGCTCTGTGCAATTGTTTTGCACAGAGTAGCCCCAATCCTCCTCTTCTCAGGTTCCCTTGCTGGCGCTCCTGGCTTCTCCTTTTTTTTTCGGTGTGCCACCCTAGCACACCTCTGGGCTCAATCCTAAGATGTGTTGTCTGTGTTCATAGACACAGTGAGGCTCAGCCCCACTCCCTCGTCACAGGATTTGATTGACAGCATCAAGAGCCAATGATTCCCCCTGTTGCCTTTCTGTCGTGTGATGGTGCACGCCGCTGCTCTCTGACACAGTGCCAAGTTAAAAATTGGCCCAGGTAAGCATAAGGAGGTGATCCTGTGAACAGAAGGGGTTTTTTTTTTTTTTTTTTTTTTTTTTTTTTTTTTTTTTAACCTTACCTTCACCTTTTTACAACCACTTTAACATATATTGTGATGTTGGGTATATCTTTTACACATTTTCCTAAGTCAGAGCTCTGCTTGTTACTTATTAGGTGAGCATGGCTTAGAGCAGCTAACTAATTTATGTATGAGTTTTCTGGAAGTGGTTGCTATTCATTACAACTCTGAGTCAAAACATGGTTTGTGGCTGCCTGATGTTGGTGACTGTGCGAGAGGCATGATGTATGGCTGCCAACAACTATACTTTATTCACAGACCCTGCCTGATAGACTTGCAGTGACCATAAAGCATCAGAAAGGCACAAAGGAAGCACAGACTGAATGTAATGATACATTAACAAAGGTTTTTGTTTTTACGTGTACTTTAATGAGTGGGATGCTATAATGCAACATTCTTCAAAGTAGGTGTATGTTAACACAGTACGTAGTCTGAATGGGTCCTAAATTATGTAGGGAATTGGATGCATTTGCTGGCAATGACTGGCAGATGGGTACACCTCAGTGGTTCAGGCTATTCTAGCAAGTAAGGGCCAATTCACATATGTGGTGACAGACGTTTTATCGCATGGTAAACCACCTGTAACTGCAGGGACACACAGAAAACAGTTGTTTCCTATGTGTCCCATTCACACTGCAACACAGCCTAGCGCTGAATTTCATTTCAGCGCACCGGCCCAAATCGCACTTGTACTGTTTCACTTTGCGGTGAATGAAGTGTACGTTTTGTACCCTTCAAATAAAGTTGAAACAAAGCAAAAGGAGTCGTGCCCTGGATCGTGTCTCACACTGCCCCCTGGCCAGCCTGCAACGCAAAACAGCCGGAGTGCTGAATCACTCTGGCTAGCCAGCAATTGTACTGTATCAGCAGTGTAAATTGGCCCCCAGAAATGAAATTCCTAGATTTACCATACACCTTGCAGTGACTAATGATTTTGGTTCTTCACAGTTTGGAGGGCTGGTAGCTTATGAGAAATTGCTTATGTTTTTATATAGAAGATATGGTGGCTATTGTAATGAGAAGTATATTAATAAAAAAAATTCTGCCTTCTTTTCAGTGAGTTGTGCACTTTTGCTACCTGGTCTGAACAAACATGGAGTTATTACAAAGTTTGTAGGAATGGGAAAGCGGGAAATAAACAAACTTCTGAAACAGAAAGAGAAAAAAACGGAATAAGGTCAAGTCAACTATCACACTGAAACTTCCATGGGAGCTTTTTTTATTTTGTTCTATATTTGGTATTTGGGGTTAAAGTATATGCCTGACCTTTTTAACATTGCCGATCACTTCCCCAATAACTACCAATGCTGTATCTTTCTAAACTTGTTGCACTGAAACTTGTGTTTCTCTAGTGTACAAAGTCTTTATCTCTAGAGTGTTTGACATGTTTGACAAACTGCTGTAATTCTAATTTGTCCATGTCCATGTGGACAAAATTCCTGTGTCCCTCTATTTTTAATGTTTTCTTGTCCTCATCTTGTAAATATTCTTTATTTTATCCTTGTTTATAATATTTTATTAGGTGTGTGGGGGGGGGGGGTTGTTTTGTTTTTTTTTTTTTGTTTGTTTTTGTTTTTTACAAATTACATGTCTTCCTGCTGTCTGTGGATGTAATAAACCTAATGTACAAGAAATGAATTTGTTTGTCATTGCTAAACTGGTTGCCACTGGTGTGACTTTTTTGCTTATTTATATGTAGATTCCACAAATTCTGTATAACGTACCTACCAGTTCCATCATTAGAGTTGGATATGGAGATACAACGCTCCTCATGCCACAGTGGTGCCTTTTACATAGGAAGAGATTTCAAAGTGAACCTGTACTTTGGCTATGCTGGGCAAAATAGTGGGCTAACTTTATTAGAGTGGGAGTGTAGGAATTTAAGGCCTCATGCTCTTTATCTCTTTAAAAGGCTGGAATCCATACTCTCAAACATACGTGCCTCCATATTGGATTGTTTTCGGGCCAAATGCAAGAAACTGGAATATTCTCTAAATGGTCCATTCATTTCAATCATTGTCCATGGCTCCAATGTCGTATATCCATTCATAGGAAAAACATATTTTCTCCCTGGTAAGGTGTACAAACATGGCTCTCAATGTGGATTCTCCCCAATACCCTGCCCTTCTATTAGATACATGACAACCTATATACGGGAGGACTATCACGCTCTACACCTAGGTGCAAAATACAAGGTAAATTGTATTAACTCGAACAGGGACCATTGAGAGCCTAAATATGTTCTTAAAGGGGAATATTGCTGATCCACATGTAGTACTTGTTTGGAAACCATAGATTTTTCCACATCAGTATCCAAACTGTCCTATAATAATGGCAGTCCACTTGGAACCAACCCACAAAGTTTGGGTAGTAAAGAGTCCCATTATAATGCTCAAGGTTTGACAGATGGTCGGTATCCTGTGGATACATATTCAGTTATGCTGGTGACACTCTGCTTTATCGGAGCCCTCTGAGTTGTGTTAGACCAGGGATCCTCAAACTACGACCCTCCAGCTGTTGTAGAACTACACATCCCATGAGGCATTGTAAAACTGACATTCACAGACATGACTAGGCATGATGGGAATTGTAGTTCCTGAACACCTGGAGGGCCGCAGTTTGAAGACCCCTGTGTTAGACTGTGGAGCTTTCTTGAAAGAAGCGCCTGATCCACATGTTCTTTGAGGAACAACGTCCTTTTGATTTAACTCTGGATGTATTCATTATGGATGATGAGTGCAAGAGCACTCCCCTTCCTCAGCAGAATAAGCCTAAAGCTAGCCATACACTAGTAGCTACAATACAAAATCCAATCAAAAATAGAATACTGTGCATCCGAAAAGTATTCAGTTATGTTACAATCTTATTCCCAAAAAGGATTCAATTCATTATTTTCCTCAAAACTCTACAAACAATACCCCATAATGACAACGTGAAAGACGTTTGTTTGAAATCTTTGCAAGTTTATTACAAATAAACAAACAGAAAAAATAACATCTACATAAGTATTCACAGCCTTTGCTCAATACTTTGAAGCATCTTGGGCACCAATTACAGCCTCACGTCTTTTTGAGTATGATGCTACAAGTTTGGCACACTTTTTTTTTTTTTTTTTTTTTTTGGCAGTTTCTCTCATTCTTCTTTGCAGGACCTCTCATGCTCCATCAGGTTGGGTGGGGAGTGTCGGTGCACAGCCATTTTCAGCTCTCTCCAGAGATGTTCAATTGGGTTCAAGTCTGAGCTCTGGCTGGGCCACTCAAGGACTTTCACAGGGTTGTCCATTAGCCACTCTTTTTGTTATCCTGGCTGTGTGTTTAGGGTTGTTGACCTGTTGGAAGATGATGAACCTTCACCCCATTCTGAGGTCCAGAGTGCTCTGGAGCAGGTTTTCATCAAGGATGTCTCTGTACATTGCTGCATTCATCTTCCCCTTGATCCTGACTAGTCTCCTAGTTCCTGCTGCTGAAAAACATTCCCACAGCATGATGCTGCCACCACCATGCTTCACTGTAGGGATGGTATTGGCCAGGTGATAATCAGTGCCTGTTTTCTTCCAGACCTAACGCTCTGTCAGAGTGACTACCGGGTTCTTGGTCTTTTCCCTAACTAAGGCCCTTCTCCCCCGATCACTCAGTTTGGCCGGGCGGCCTACTCCTATGAAGAGTCCTAGTGATTCCAAACTTCTTCCGTTTATGGATGATGGAGGCCACTGTGTTCATTACAACCTTCAATGCTACAGAAATTTTACTGTACCCTTACCCAGATCTGTGCCTCGATACAATCCTGTCTCGGAGGTCTACAGACAATTCCTTGGACTTCATGGCTTTGTTTGTGCTCTGATATGCACTGTTAACTGTGGGACCTTTTTTTTATATAGACAGGCATGTGCCTTTTCAAATCGTGTCCAATCAACTTAATTTAACACAGGTGGACTCCAATCAAGTTGTAGAAACATCTGAAGGATGATCAGTGGAAACAGGATGAACCTGAGATAAATTTTGAGTGTCATGGCAAAGGCTGTGAATACTTGTGTACAATTTTTGCAAAGATTTCAAACTTCTTTCACATTGTCATTATGGGGTATTGTTTGTAGAATTTTGAGAGGGGAAATTATGAATTATAATTTTGGAATAAGGCTGTAACATAAAATATGGAAAAAGTGAAGTGCTGTGAATACTTTCTGTATGCACTGTACATGCATGTAACATATGTATTACCAAATTACACAACCGTATTACATGGCACATACATGTCATGTTGGACATATGACAGAAAAAAAAAAAGTATTGTTTACCCTTTAGATGTAGAGTGAGGTTCGGACTACGGGGGGGATTTGGAGACGCGGACATTAATCTGCAGCCAACTGGCAGCGATCCATGGCAAATTAATGTGGCTCCCTGGGCTGCCCTCACATGGCTTATATGGGCCAGTCACGTCAATGTCTCCCACATTCTATTGTATGTTATACCTATTTTTAGATCGGATCACTTGCTGCATATGTAACAGGTATGGATCCTGAGGAAGTGGGCCATTCGTGAAATGCGTCAATCCTAAACGGCACACAATTAATTAATTATTGCATATGCCTTATGGTTCTATGTCCATTTTTTTTAAATGATCCATACAGGGTCAATAATTTTTTAAATTCGAGTCTGTTTGGTTTAAATTGTACAAGAAAGGTGAAATTTGATATATATTTTTTTGAAAACTGACAGCAAAAACAGTTAAAAGTGGGCCATTCAATATAGCAGGATTAAACATACGTGAGTGAGAGGTAGTAGTGGTTGGAGTTCCAAAACTAAGATTTTACGATTAAAGGGGATCCAGGAACCAAAAAGGGGATGGATGAGAGTGTGGGTGTTCCTCTAATAGGGTATAAGTATGGGGCAAGACCAATATACATGATGTAATGTTCCCAGCTCTTTTCTACAGTGCCAGCAATGGCCATCAGTCCATCAGTGGAAGGATATATGGAGCCAAAAAGGGGGAGGTCTGCCCCGGGTGCCGCACATTGCGTGGGTGTCATCCTGGCGCGCCCCAGTCATAGTCCTCCCCTCCTTGTCACGCAGAGTGGTGATCTCCCTCTGTGTCATGGAGCTGAATTGTTCGGCAGCCATTGTAACAAAGTCCCGCCTCATGTGATAGACGGCACACTGATCAAATGCTGGGAAATTGAATGTGTGACGTGTGTCATAGGAGGCGGGACTTTGTTGCTGCGGCCGTTTGCCCAGTCAAATCAAGTCCAGCTCTGTTACACAGCGGGAGATCGCTGCTCTGTGTGATCTGGGCACTGGTAGGCTGCATCTGATGTGCACTGGTCCCAGACTGCATTTTTCTTGAGCTTTTCCTGCACTAAAGTTGTCAATAATGGCCAACAATAAATTCATATTTAAATTGATATTAATTAAAAAGTCAAATATAATCCAATTTTATATATAAAAATATAAATATTTTTAAAAAACTGCCATTTTCAGTTTTCGCCAAGTGCATCCTGCAGTTTTGGTTTCAGCACCAAAATCTCCATTCGGTGCACCTCTAATTTCCACCTTCGTGCTTGACTGTAGGGATGGTGGTCTTAGCATTTTTCTCCTTTCAAACACTGCGAGTCAAGTTAATGCCAAAGAGCTCAATTTTGGTCTCATCTGACCACAGCACTTTCTCACAATCCTTCTCTGAATCATTTAGATGTTCATTGGCAAACTTCAGAAGGGCCTGTACATGTGCCTTCTTGAGGAGGGGGACCTTGCGGCCACTGCAGGATTTCAATCCATAGCTGCATATTGTGTTACCAATGGTTTGTTTCGTGACTGTGGTCCCATCTGCCTTGATCTTTCACAAGCTCCTCCCATGTAGTTCTGGGCTGATCTCTCACTTTTCTGATCATCCTTACCCCATGAGGCAAAATCTTACATGAAGCTCCAGACCGAGGGGAATTGATGGTAATTTTGTATTTCTTCCATTTGCAAATAATCTCTCCAACAGTTGTCTCTTCACCAAGCTTCTTGCTGATGATCTTTTAGCACATTCCAGCCTTGTGCAGGTCTACAATATTGTCCCTGACGTTGTTTGACAGCTCCCTTATCCCTATTTAGAAATGTATAGAGAAAACTGGAAAAGGGGGATTTTTATGGTGCCACAGACATAACAACAGTTTGATAAAAAATATGAAACATTTTATTGATCGAAAAATATAAAAAGGAGTAAACAAATGACTCTTATATACAGACAAATATATATAAAATTATCACAGCATGATAACAATGTAGTGCACATAGAGCTGATAAAGCTAGATAAATGCCTGTTGGCTCAACATAATAAAACAAAATCAATTTATAATATACAGATACATTTTAATAAAAGAGAAATTAGACACTTACACAATGCATAATACATAGGGCATACAACATCCTAATTAATGATCTATGGTGGTAGTGGAACTCAAATACAGTGATATGCAGTAATGATGAAACTCACCTATCATGTATGATAAACAAATTGATCAAAATCATGTTTGTTCAGAAAAGGGGAGCATCAAGTCTAACAATGGGGTTTGCAGGGTGGGCACCAAACAAGACTAAATCAATCTTAAATTAGGTATAACAATGCAGCAATGAGGGTCAATCCCTCCCGGAAACTTGATGAAATACCTAAAAAAAAGAAAAAACAAATGGAGCAGAGAGAGACTGGAAAGCAAAGAGAAAAGGTGGGGGAGGGGGAAAAGAAAGGGAAGGGGGAGAGGGGTGAAAAAGGAGAGGCAAAGGAATGCATGGAAAGGGGAAGAAAATAAGAATGGGTAGAAAAAACTTGGGTCTTGGTTACCTTAAATCAATATCTGGACAATGCCCAAGAGATTGTAGCATCATCTTACAGATATATATGATGTAAAAGATTATTTTCACAGCATCAGAGTTTCCAAATAGCGAAAGGGCATATAGCTCCAAGCAGACTAGCCAGAGGTATATTCAGGCTGACAAAGAAATTAAATCCCATCTAAAAGCAAAAGATGTCTAATTGAAATAACAAACAAAGAGTGCATTGCAGAAATTAAAAAACCGGAGGACAAACTCCATGCATAGGGGGTCTCCAACATCACTTACCAAAAGTTCCAGCAGGGGTGTCTCTATAGTGTTCCTCCACTCCAAACAGGTGAAGTGGTATTTCCACCAGCTGAAGTCATCTGATGGGTTCACCCTGTTCAGCGGACAAGATGCTGCCATAATTGCTGCTCAACATTTAGGTGGCAACAAAGCATACCAATACTGACACAAATATAATGACCTCCACATTAATAGCCAAGGTGAGAATCCATGCCATACTCATATAAAACACCCAAATTAAACATATCATCATAACTAGCAATGGTATTAGAGGAAGAGCAGCATAACGAAAGCAAGAAGATGTATCTAAGGGGGGGAGAGTTATAGAAAATATATATATTTATAGCCTATTTTATAAAAAAAAGGCTTGAAGCTCATAGCTTTATTTAGGCCTGGATATTTGGTAGCTGACAACTGATAGGTCCATCTAGCCTCACATTGTAATCATTTTTTATCTATGTCTCCACCTCTCTCGTGTGGAGGGATATGATCCAAGGCAAAGAAATGGACCTTAGACAAATCAAATCCATGGTGTAGTCCACTGTGTCTACTAATAGGGGTTTCCATTCTCTTTTTACTGATCAAGAACACATGGTCCCTGACCCTGTGAAAGAAAGGTCTTTGTCTTTCCTACATAGTAGGTACCACAGTCACATTGCATGATGTAAATAATGCCAATGGTCTGACAGTTAGCAAAGAAACTAGTGGTGGTAGTAGATTGAGATTTGTTATTTTTAACATTAATTAATTTGTCTCTATCATGCGATTGGGCCCGATGATACGCCTTCTTGAGACAGGACTTACTGTAGCCTCTGTCAAAAAGGCGTAATGGAAGGGCTCTAGCTTCCCTCTTGAAGTCTTCTTTTCTGGTACAGTTCCTCCTAACCCGCAAATACCGACTGTATGGAATGCTATGTACTAAAGGACTGGAGTGTGAACTGGTAGCATGGAGAAGGGTATTGCCGGGTGATTTTTTTCTAAAAAGTGTAGAGCCCAAGCTTTGGTCTTTGTTGATGAAAATACTTACATCAAGAAAATCAATAACCTGCTGATGGCAATTTAAAGTAAATTTAAGGTTGAAATCATTATGTTCTAAAAGCCTCAGGAATATATCCAGCTCCTCCCTAGTGCCAGTATACACCATAAAGAAATCATCGATATAGATTTTCCATATTAAGATCTTGTCATTATAATCATGTATTGATTCAATCAAAAAAAGATGCTTTGCTCCCACCCCCCAAGGTACAGGTTCGCATAAGAGGGGGCACATTTGGTCCCCATAGCGACCCCCTGCACCCGGTGGTAGTGGGAGCTTTAAAACATAAACAGATTATGAGTCAGGAGAAAATCAAGCAGATCAAGCACAAATTGATTGTATGGCTCTGCCGATGTGTTCCTCTAGGAAATGAAGCCCTCCACAACCCCAACCCCCCCGATCATGGGAAATGGAGTTGTAGAGGGCCTCCACATCGACAGCGACCAGCCAGGAATTGGTAGGTACAAACACACCATCCATGGTCTTCAACAGATCGATGGTGTCCTGTACATGAGATGGTAAAGATAATGCATGAGGACGTAGGCCGTTATTAACCAATTGGCTAGCTGCTCTTTGGTCTTGCCCATGATGGTGAGGTTTGAATGGAAGAAAGATTCTGTGGACTGGTGTCTTTTATAAACAAAATGAGTTGTCATTAGGAGCACCTTCTTAAATTGACAGGACTAATCTGTGTACCACATACTGTAGCCAGTCTATGGGAGCCAGAATTATTGTTGATTGGAAGGGGATCAAATACTTATTTTACTCACGGAACTGCAACTCATTGTATAACAATTGTAGCATGTTTTTTCTGGATTTTTAGTTGATATTCTGTCTCTATCATTTAAAATACACCTATGATAACAATTATAGACCCTTTGTTTCTTAGTAAGTGGGCAAACTTACAAAATCTGCAGCGGATCAAATAATTATTTTCCCCACTTTATACCAAGAAAAGAGAATTTTGTACTGATTTTCCTTGTATGATGTGTAAATTGAGTTTTTAGAAGCCTGTGACCATATCCCTTGCCATACCGCCAAGGGTAACTTTTTCCCCCAGAATCTGCTCCCACTTTGTCATATACGAGTGCCAATGAGGGCAGAGATAAGGATTTTATAGATCTGGGAAATTAGACCTTTGGAGGACGTTCTTTCAAATAATATCAGTTTGGAAAATTACAATGAGTTTCTGAGAGATTGTGCATAATGGCAGATTTGTAGGTAACTAAAAAAATACATCCTAGAGAGGTCATAAGTTTCCTGTAAGTCCTGAAAAGAATGCAGAATTTTGGTTCCAACATATATATCAATTGACCGAAATAGAACAAGTTCTTAACCTTCCAAAAGTGTAACATCTGTGAGGTTAATCTGTTCAGTATATCAGGCATGAATAAAAAGAAGGATTTGCCTCTCAGCTATTTGCTGAGAGGCATGGTGAGTATTTTGCAGCTCTCATTTGTTTTTGAAAATGAAGAAAGACAAGAAAAAAAAATTTTTTTTTCTTTTTTCAATTTTCAAAACTTTGTGACAAAATGTGAGGTCTGCAAAATACTCACTATACCTCTCAGCACATAGCTTGGGGTGTCTACTTTCCAAAATGGGGTCATTTGGGGGGGGTTTGCCACCTGGGTATTCCATGGCCTCCGAAACTGTGATAGGCAGTGAAGAGTGAAATCAAAAATTTACGCCCTTAGAAAGCCTGAAGGCGGTGCTTGGTTTTCAGGGTCCCGTGCGCGGCTAGGCTCCCAAAAAGTCCCACACATGTGGTATCCCCATACTCAGGAGAAGCAACAGAATGCATTTTGGGGTGTAATTTCACATATTCCCATGGCATGTTTAAGCAATATATCATTTAGTGACAACTTTGTGCAAAAAAAAAAAAAAAAAAATTTGTCTCTTTCCCGCAACTTGTGTCACAATATAAAATATTCCATGGACTCGACATGCCTCTCAGCAAATAGCTTGGGGTGTCTACTTTCCAAAATGGGGTCATTTGGGGGTGTCTTGAACTGTCCTGGCATTTTATGCACAACATTTAGAAGCTTATGCCACACATCACCCACTCTTCTAACCTCTTGAAGACAAAGCCCTTTCTGACACTTTTTGATTACATGAAAAAATTATTTTTTTTTGCAAGAAAATCACTTTGAACCCCCAAACATTATATATTTTTTTAAAGCAAATGCCCTACAGATTAAAATGGTGGGTGTTTCATTTTTTTTTTTCACACAGTATTTGCGCAGCGATTTTTCGAACGCATTTTTTTGGGGGAAAAAACACACTTTTTTAAATTTTAATGCACTAAAACACACTATATTGCCCAAATGTTTGATGAAATAAAAAAGATGATCTTAGGCCGAGTACATGGATACCAAACATGACATGCTTTAAAATTGCGCACAAACGTGCAGTGGCAACAAATTTAATACATTTTTAAAAGCCTTTAAAAGCCTTTACAGGTTACCACTTTAGATTTACAGAGGAGGTCTACTGCTTAAATTACTGCCCTTGATCTGACCTTCGCGGTGATACCTCACATGCATGGTGCAATTGCTGTTTACATTTGACGTCAGACCGACGCTTGCGTTCGCCTTAGTGCGAGAGCAGGGGGGACAGGGGTGCTTTTTTTTTTTCTTTATTATTTTTTTACTTTTTTATCTTATTTTTAAACTGTTCCTTTCATTTTTTTTTTTTTTTAATCATTTTTATTGTTATCTCAGGGAATGTAAATATCCCATATGATAGCAATAGGTAGTGACAGGTACTAGATTTCTCCTCTGCCCTCAAAGCATCTAACCACACCAAGATCGGTGTGACAAAATGCTTCCCCAATTTCCCAATGGCGCTGTTTACATCCGGCGAAATCTAAGTCATAAAATGCTCGTAGCTTCCGGTTTCTTAGGCCATAGAGATGTTTGGAGCTACTCTGGTCTCTGATCAGCTGTATGGTCAGCTGGCTGAATCACCGGCTGCATTCTCAGGTTCCCTGTTGAGACAGGAGAGCCAGAGAAAAACACGGAAGACGGTGGTGGTGGGGGGGCATTCCCTCCCACTGCTTGTAAAAGCAGTCTAGAGGCTAATTAGTCGCTAGGATTGCTTTTACATGAAAGCCAACCGCTGGCTGAAAAGAATGATACCAAGATGATACCTAAGCCTGCAGGCATCATTCTGGTATAACCACTCAAAGTCGTGAATGGCGTGCCTGAAGAAAAAAAAATCATTAACAATAAAGCACAGTAAACGGTAAAGTATAAAAAAATTGCATACCTGAAAAGCAAACATGGTAAAACATAATAACAATAAAACATTGCAGAATAGAATACAATAAAAAAGAGCAGAACAATAGAGAGAGAATAGAGAGAGAGAGAGAGAACAATAAAACGACAACTGTAACTTTTATAACTGTAACTGGTTCCAGATTCGGGTCTCTTAAAATGCGATGGCATCTTGGGAGACCCTGTGAAAGTGTGTCCTAGTCTGTGCAATGCTGTACCCTACGCTAATACTCAACTAGTGTATAGTAGCGTTCAAAACATTCACCAATGCAAAGACCAGGATTGTCAGGACAGGTGGGACAATAATAGCGGGTGTCACGCCTATATCCGCGCTTGCTGCAGACACGACATCTTTTTTGGGGGGGTTCGTTGGGTGGGGGTACTCGGGAAGACATAAAGAAAATGCCTCTCATGCAGCCAACTGCATTTGGTTGGGGATGTGAATGGAGGAAGTACGGGCGCTGCAGAAGTGGTGGGTTCCCAATTAGGATTGGTGAATGCAGCAGGAAGGACACTATGGGCATGACGGGCCTGTGTTTGTCTTTTTGGTGGCAGCGGGACACTACTTGTGCTTGCCACCTCACCAGCTTGAACTGCACTTATGGGACTCGCCACGTCACCAAGTGTTACTGTAGTGCTGGTTTGACTGCTGGGGACGCTAGTATAGATCTGATCGGATCAGATATTGATCCGTTCAGATACTATACCACTAAGGGAGGCGTATGCTGTGTGCGTGGGTGTTAGCGGTACTGGCGCTAATCTGACGCTGCCTGGGGCGACGCCACCGCCGGGCGATCAGGGGGCTAAACCTTTATTCGGTAATAAACGGCGGGTGCCCTGACACTATAAAAAATAAACGAACTAACCAGCGTCACCCGTAGCGGTTATACAGTGATCAGTGGTGAAAGGGTTAACTAGGGGGCAATCAAGGGGTTAAAACATTTATTAGGTAGTATATGGGGGTCCCTGTCGCTATAAAACGCTGACGGCGAACCTAAATATTTACCTCCCTAACTAGCATCACCAACGACACTAATACAGCGATCAGAAAAATGATTGCTTAGCGACACTGGCGACGGGGGGTGATCAAGGGGTTAAAACTTTATTGGGGGGGTTAGGGGGGTACCCTAGACCTAAAGGGGGCTAACACTAACTGCCCTAACACACTAACTGTCACAAACTGACACCATGCAGTAATCAGAAAATAAAAAAAAAATGCTTGGTGTCAGTGTGACAGGGGGGGAGGGGTGATTGGGCGGGGATCGGGGGGGATCGGCAGTGTAAAGTGTGCCTGGCATGTTCTACTGTGTGTGTTGTGTTTTGCAACTCACTTAGATGTCTTCTCTCCTCGGCGCCGGAACGGAAACTGCCGAGCCGAGGAGAGATGACATCACATCATCTGCCTCTGTGTACTACACAGAGGCAGGGGACGATTCCCATTGGCTGGGAGCGATCGCGAGTGGGGGGCACAAATGGATGGCCTCCCCCTCATCTCTGCCAGACCAAAGCCGACCGCCTCGGGCACCAGGGGGGGTCCGATTGGACCCCCCGCCCGCGGAAAGACAATCACGTACCAGGTACGTGATTTTGCCTGCCCGTGCCATTGTGCAGGCATATATCTGCGTTAGGCGGTTGGCAACTGGTTAAGCAGGTTCACTCCTTATTCATCAAATTTATATGGGCACACAAGTGTCCTCGCACCCTTCCAACTATCCCTACCTAAACACTGAGCGGGAATTGCACTCCCAGACGTTCTAAAGTACTATCAGTCACCTTGGTGTTATGACGACCTACTCCCCTCCCCTCTTCTTTCTCTGTTTTCGGTTAACTTTTCTTCTTTACTCTCTCTTGATATTATGAAAATGGAAAATGATGGAGGCAATCCCAGGACCTACTGCAAGCGGTTTGTCCCTTGGCTGATACAATACATAGCTCCACATCATTTGCACCTTGAACCTGTTACGTGCACTCTGATTTGACCTTCTGATTTATGCAGTTTCATTTAAATGTATTAGAAGTGTTATTGGTTACACATTGTCGATGTAATGACCTGGATATGTCTCTTCACATCTTGTTTAAAGCCCCTGGTACGGATGCCGTGTTTGCCTGGGTTACGCCAGAGGTTCAATACAGAGGGAAGATAAGGGGATAAGAGGAGTGGAGAGTATGGAATTTGAACCACCATTGTTGGAGATGAGTAAAAATGGGTGATAGCTCTCAAAAAGGGGCCTTTAATCCAACGATAGCATAAGGTGGCAAATAGCAAGAGTCAACTAAGCCTATCAAAGGCTTTCTCTGCATGTACAAGCATTTGTCATGTTATAACTACTGTATATGCTGGAATAAACTGCACCAAGAATAAGCATTCGTGTGCCAGCTGTTTTTTGCCATTTGGAGGTGTTTTGGACATTTCAGCCTGAGCACCGACACTCAGCTCTGTATCTATCTCATCTTGCGGTAGAGCTTGGGTAAATCTCTGTATACTTTCTCTGCATGTACGCTAAGGAGCAATGCCTCTGTCTGAGTTTTGCTGGCCACCTTGATAAGATAAATGACCTTCCTGGTATTGCCCCCTACCTGGCGGAATGGGATGAATCCCACTTGGTCTTTGTGGATGATGGATAGGAGGAATTTGTGCAACCTGTTTGCTAAAATTTTAGTAAACAGTTTGAGATGTAAGTATAACAAAGCAATCGGCCTATAGTTTGAACATAGGGTTTGGTCCTTAACGAGCTTGCGGATCATGGTGATAAACAAAGATTGCATATCTCTGCGAATGGGAAAATCTGGTAGAAAATAATTAAACAAGGTGGTAAGGTGTAGAAAGGACATTTTATATATATACTGGGCACTTACACCCCCTTCCTTCCCAGACCAATTTTCAGCTTTCAGTGCTCTCACACTTTAAATGACAATTACTCAGTCATGCTAAATTACTCAGTCACCCAAATTAAATTTTTATCATTTTGTTCACACAAATAGAGCTTTCTTTTGGCGGTATTTATTCACCACTTCATTTTTTATTTTTTGTGATATAAGTGAAAAAAGAGCGAATATTTTGAAAAAAAAACAAAATTTTCTAGTTTCTGTTTTAAAAGAAACAAAAAAATCAAGTTTTGTCGAAAATTTAGGCCACAATGTATTCTGCTACATGTCTTTGGTAAAAAAAATCCTGATAAGTGTATGATCATTGGTTTGTGTGAAAGTTATAGAGTCTACAAACTAAGCTACGCATTATTAAAAATGTATCAATCCTAATGCACTGATGGCCTATCTCATTTCTTGAGGCCCTAAAATGTCAGGAGAGTACCACTAACCCCCAAATGAACCCTTTTTGGAAAGAAGACAGGCTGAGGTATTTAGTAAGAGGCATAGTGAATTTTTTGAAGGTGCAATTTTTTCCCCACAATGCTTTGGAAAATTAAGAAATATATATATATATTTTTTTTTCTTCAATAAATTGTTATATTTACAAGTTATTTCTCACACACGGTGTAGGCATAATTGCAATTACACCCCAAAATACATTCTGCTACTCGTCCCGAGTATGGCGATACCCCATGTGTGAGACTTTTCCACGGCCTGGCCACATACAGAGGCCCAACATCCATGTAGCACCATCAGGCGTTCTAAAAGCATAAATTACACATTTCATTTCCTGAGTACCTATCACATTTTTGAAGGCCCTGGAGCACCAGGACAATGGAATTACCCACAAAATGACCCCATTTTGGAAAGAAAACACCCCAATGTATATTCTATGAGGCATAATGAGTCTTTTGAACATGTCATTTCTTTCCAAAAGTTTTCGGAAAATGTGGAAAGAAAATGAAAACTTATTTTTTTCTCACAAAGTTGTCAATTTAGAAGATCTTTGTAACACATAGCATGTACATAGCCAAAATGACACCCCAAAATACATTCTGCTACTCGACCTGAGTTTGGCAATACACCATGTGTGAGACTTTTCCACTACTTGGCCATATACATAGGCCTAACATACAAATAGCACCTTCAGGCTTCTAACACATAGCACGTACACACCAAGAATTACACCCCAAAATACATTCTGCTGAGCAAAGGGTAAAAAAAAGGCTCACCTGTGGTTTTAGCTGGCAGGAATACTGTTCCAGAGCAGTCAAAGCATTTGTCCAGACAGCCAAAGGAAATGTCCAGGAATTGTCCAGGCAGCAAACAGATATGGAAAAGTATGAACATGGTTCAGTACACTCCAAGGTTTAGCAGGCAGTTCGGGTGGCAGGCAGAGGCATGGCCAGTTCAGGTAGAAATTGTCTACGTATAGGTGGTAACCTTTCCCAAGCAATGGTTCGATCAGCTGCCAGACAATTTTGCCACTTGTTCCCATGTAGGTAGGGCATCCAGGGGGGTTTAGCTGTCTGTCTTTTCCCTCATAAATGATAAAGTCATATGTGTAACCCGTGGCCCTGTCACATGCCTTATAAAATTTTACCCCACGTCTGGCTCTTTTACTTGGGAGGTATTGCTTTATTCCAAGTCTTCCAGTGAAGTGTACTAGGGATTAATCTACACAAATATTTATATCAGGGGTAAACATCTGCTTGAAGCTGGTGAAAAAAAAATTGATTAGGGGCCGAATTTTGAATAACTTATCATAACTAGGATGATTTCGAGGGGGGCATTGGGCATTGTTGTTGAAATGTAAAAATCTCATAATCATCTAACGAGTTCTGGGCATCATTGACGAATAGACCGGCATGTGGTGGATAGGTTGGGTAGACCAGTAGGCATGGAGTTAATTTTTTTTTTGTCAGCCCCATGTTGAGGGTTAGGCCAAGGAAAATTTTAAATTCTTCCACGGTGAGGGGTTTCCAAACACAAGGACGGGCATATGAAGAATTTGGATTGTTGGCTATATGTTGGCTGGCGTATAGATTACATTGCTCCACAATGTAATTTAGGAGATCATCGGTAAAAAATAAGTGAAAATAATAAATTGGGGTTACATTTTCTGACTGTATCTGAGGGCCTGGCTGGGCTGTAAAAAGGGGAATTGAAGGTTCTACTGACGTATCGGGCAGTCATGTTGGATACAGTAGAACATCTGGGAGGCTAGTATGGGCCCTGCCTCGTTGATGGGATGCTCCGTTGCTTGCATCTGGCCTATCCTCTAGGAAGGTTGCAGAACTGCTGGTGGATGCCTGCCTATCCCGGAGTGCTGCGCTGCTGGTGGATGCCCTGGAGTGCTGCACTGCTGATGGATGCCTGCATATCATCCTGGAGTGCTGCGCTGCTGGTGGATGCCTGCTGGTGGATGCCCTGGAGTGCTGCGCTGCTGGAGGATGTCTGCGCCTGCTCATATCTCCCGATTCTCCTTGTTAGGATTCTATCTTCCTCAGTTTCCATCTCTGAGCCACTGCTTTCCACTGGCTCATAGTCACTATCCGAGTCTGATGGAGAGAGTTCCTCGCTACTCTCGTCCGACATACTCTGGAGTATCTGGAGAGCCTCCTTGGCGTTGTACAATCTTTTGGTCATGTTGGTGGGCAGATGTGCCATATGGCGGGCAGATGTGCCAGATGGTGAGTGGCAGATGTGTCAGATGGTGGGCGGCAGATATGCCAGATGGCGGGCGGCTGTGCCAGATGGTGGGCGGCTAGATGTGCGTGATGTTGGCGGGCAGATGTGCCTGATGTTGGCGGGCAGATGTGCCTGATGGCGGGCAGCAGATGTGCCAGATGGCGGGCGGCTGTGCCTGATGTTGACGGGCAGATGTGCCTGATGTTGGCAGCAGATGTGCCAGATGGCGGGCAGATGTGCCAGAGGTTGGCGGGCAGATGTGCCTGATGATGGTGGGCAAATGTGCCTGATGATGGCAGGCAGATGTACCTGATGATGGCGGGCGGCTGATGTGCCAGCTGTTGACGGGGTGATGTGCCAGCTGTTGACGGGCAGATGTTCACTGTATGAGAGCTGTTTTCACTGTTTTGGGGACACTGTGTTTTGGGGACACTAGCTGGGTGATCAGTGGGTAAACAGCAGACAAACAGCTAAAAACTCACTAATCTCCCGGCTGCAGCACAGATCTCTCTTCCTCTCCTCACTGACAGGCTCTGTGTGAGGAGAGGAAGAGATGAGAGCAGTTACAACTGCTCTCTATTTACATTACATGACGACTGTGATTGGACACAGTCGTCATGTGGTCAGGAGGGCCAATCACATGGCCCTCCTGTCTTGTACTACTCTCTGCAGTGGCGCGATTCCCTGTCAGATGTCACCCCTTCCCCTATGTTTACATTATGATGGCTGTGATGGCTGTGATTAAACACAGCCATCGTGCGGATCAGGAGGGCAAATCACATCCTGCCGTTCCGAGATGCGGCATGTGCGGAAGACACGCGCAATCCCGCTCTTTCTGAAGGACGTTTGGGAACGTCCACTCAGAAGGTGGAAGCTCCCACCCGGCCACTGCACATAAACGGCCGGCCTTATTCTATAGTCTCCTCTCCACAGTCCACACACGTATGACTCCTCCTATGACCCCCATCCCGGTGGCGCTCCCATTCTTGACTCCTCTCTAGACTTCCCCTCAGAGACTGCAGACATGATAAAAGACAAGAGATGGTCAGAGACTGCGGACATGATACAGGAGGTGGACAGAGGCTGCGGACATGATACAGGAGGTGGACAGAGGCTGCGGACATGATACAGAAGGTGGACAGTGCTGCAGACATGATACAGGAGGTGGACAGAGGCTGCGGACATGATACAGGAGGTGGACAAAGGCTGCGGACATGATACAGGAGGTGGACAGAGGCTGCAAACATAATACAGGAGGTGGACAGAGGCTCCAGACATGATACAGGAGGTGGACAGAGGCTGCAGACATGATACAGGAGGTGTACAGAAGCTGCGGACATGATACAGGAGGTGGACAGAGGCTGTGGACATGATACAGGAGGTGGACAGAGGCTGCGGACATGATACAGGAGGTGGACAGTGCTGCGGACATGATACAGGAGGTGGACAGAGGCTGCGGACATGATACAGGAGGTGGACAGAGGCTGCAGACATGATACAGGAGGTGGACAGAAGCTGCAGACATGATACAGGAGGTGGATAGAGGCTGCGGACATGATACAGGAGGTGGACAGAGACTGCGAACATGATACAGGAGGTGGACAGAGGCTGCGGACATGATACAGGAGGTGGACAGAGGCTGCAGACATAATACAGGAGGTTGACAGAGGCTGTGGACATGATACAGGAGGTGGTCAGAGGCTGCAGACATTATACAGGAGGTGGACAGAGGCTGCGGACATGATACAGGAGGTGGACAGAGGCTGCGAACATGATACAGGAGGTGGACAGAGGCTGCGGACATAATACAGGAGCTGGACAGAGGCTGCAGACATAATACAGGAGGTTGACAGAGGCTGCGGACATGATACAGGAGGTGGACAGAGGCTGCAGACATGGTACAGGAGGTGGACAGAGGCTGCAGACATGATACAGGAGGTGGACAGAGGCTGCGAACATGGTAGTGTCCTCACCCCCTCACAGTAGCTTATTCCTCTGTCCACCTTCATATTACCTCTCCACATCAGTGTGTCCTCCTCCTGTGCCCCTTTCACCTCTTCACAGGGCAGCACATAAATGTCCTTCTCTGTCCCTGCATGACTATACACCCCCAGTAATATCCTCCTCTGCCCCCTTTTTGCTATCCCCCCACACACAGTGTCACTCTCCCCACCCCTCCTCGGCTCCTCCTCTGCTGTGGAGTGGCGAGTGCATGAGGCGCCGCCGTGGCACCTCCAATAACGAGTGGACTGGCTTCTTTTCAAAAATTGCGCCGCCCGGCGCCATTACGTTACTGCGCATGCGCCGCCCGGCCAAGCGTGTACGAGCTTTACAGAGTCCGGTCGGCTTCAGGAACAGCACATGCACAGTTGCATGGTCGGCTCACAGCCATCTTTTTTACAGATAGCGGTGCCCATAACAGACATTTACGGGCAGCCAGAAAATGACCTTAAATTTACGGGCTGCCCGTAAATTAACGGGCAGTTGGCAACACTGCATGGGAGTAACCCATATTATGTTGCCAACATCTCTTAAATTTGAACAGAAAGTAAGAATGTACACCCCGGCAATGTGGGACTTTTAAGGCAGACTCAAATGTAAAGTAGATATATTTAAAAAGTATGAAGTTTATTATTACAGAATAAAAACATTGGTGCATACATAACCATCACTTTACATAAAACAGCAAGTTGTGCATGGGCTCATGAAGAGCTGGTTAATGATGTGGTTGTATCGTCTCGCTATGACCGACGCGTTTCAGGAGCAAAAGTATATCCCTTCTTCAGGTAAATTTAAAAGATCAAAGGTGGAGAACATTCTATGATAAAACAAGACATAAGTTCCCTAAACTACAAACCTTGCTAAAAGGCATACATTGGGATAAAATATTAGGAACAAAGAATACGGAGGAGAGATGGGTTTGCTTTAAGAGCATATTAAATAAGGGCATTAGCCAATGTATCCCATTGGGTAATAAATTTAAAAGAGCGAACAAAAGTCCTGGATGGCTTAACTCCAATGTAAAAATGCATATAAAAGCAAAGAAGAAGGCCTTCACAAAATACAAGGTTGAGGGATCATCCTCAGCATTCAGACTTTATAAAGAATGCAACAGGAAATGTAAGGGTGCAATTAGGACAGCTAAGATAGAACATGAAAGACACATAGCGGAGGAGAGCAAAAAAAATCCCAAGAAATTCTTTAAGTATGTAAACAGTAAAAAAGGGAGGACAGACCTTATTGGCCCCATAAAGAATGAGGAAGGACATCTGGTTACAAAGGATGGGGAGATGGCGAAGGTATTGAATTTATTCTTCTCCTCAGTCTTCATGTGTGAATCGGGGGGCTTCAGTAACCAAAACTGCAGTGTTTATCCTCATGACAAAACACAGGAAGCACCTCCATGGTTAACAGAGGACGGAATTAAAATTAGACTTGAGAAACGTAACATTAATAAATCACCGGGACCAGATGGCTTGCATCCGAGGGTACTTAGGGAACTCAGTCAAGTGATTGCCAGACCGTTGTTCCTAATTTTTACAGATAGTCTACTGACTGGAATGGTACCAGCTGATTGGAGAAAAGCCAATGTAGCACCAATATTTAAAAAGGGCCCAAAATACATCCCTGGGAATTACAGACCAGTTAGCCTAACATCAATAGTATGTAAACTCTTGGAGGGGGTGATAAGGGACTATATACAAGATTTTAGTAATACGAACGGTATCATTAGCAGTAATCAGCATGGATTCATGAAGAATTGTTCTTGCCAAACCAATCTATTAACCTTCTACGAGGAGGTGAGTTGCCATCTAGATAAAGGAAGGCCCGTAGACGTGGCGTATTTGGATTTTGCAAAAGCATTTGACACAGTTCCCCACAAACGTTTACTGTACAAGATAAGGTCCGTTGGCATGGACCATAGGGTGAGTACATGGATTGAAAACTGGCTACAAGGGCGAGTTCAGAGGGTGGTGATAAATGGGGAGTACTCGGAATGGTCAGGGGTGGGTAGTGGGGTTCCCCAGGGTTCTGTGCTGGGACCAATCCTATTTAATTTGTTCATAAACGATCTGGAGGATGGGATAAACAGTTCAATCTCTGTATTTGCAGACGATACTAAGCTAAGCAGGGCAATAACTTCTCCGCAGGACGTGGAAACCTTGCAAAAAGACCTGAACAAATTAATGGGGTGGGCGACTACATGGCAAATGAGGTTCAATGTAGAAAAATGTAAAATAATGCATTTTGGGTGGCAAAAATATGAATGCAATCTATACACTGGGGGGAGAACCTCTGGGGGAATCTAGGATGGAAAAGGACCTGGGGACCCTAGTAGATGATAGGCTCAGCAATAGCAGGCAATGCCAAGCTGCTGCTAACAAAGCAAACAGAATATTGGCATGCATTAAAAGGGGGATCGACTCCAGAGATAAAACGATAATTCTCCCGCTCTACAAGACTCTGGTCCGGCCGCACCTAGAGTATGCGGTCCAGTTCTGGGCACCAGTCCTCAGGAAGGATGTACTGGAAATGGAGCGAGTACAAAGAAGGGTAACAAAGCTAATAAAGGGTCTGGAGGATCTTAGTTATGAGGAAAGGTTGCGAGCACTGAACTTATTCTCTCTGGAGAAGAGACGCTTGAGAGGGGATATGATTTCAATTTACAAATACCGGACTGGTGACCCCACAATAGGGATAAAACTTTTTCGCAGAAGAGAGTTTAACAAGACTGCCACTGGCCACTCATTAAAATTAGAAGAAAAGAGGTTTAACCTTATACTACGTAGAGGGTTCTTTACTGTAAGAGCGGCAAGGATGTGGAATTCCCTTCCACAGGCGGTGGTCTCAGCGGGGAGCATTGATAGCTTCAAGAAACTATTAGATAAGCACCTGAATGACCACAACATACAGGGATATACAATGCAATACTGACACATAATCACACACATAGGTTGGACTTGATGGACTTGTGTCTTTTTTCAACCTCACCTACTATGTAACTATGTAACTATGTATAAGTTGAAAACAAATAAACAGGTAAAGAGAACACATGTCATATGTCACACCGACAGTAGAGCATACATACCAGCACCACGGCCCATATTAGACACATCATAGTTAAGAACAATCAAAATTTCATCTGCATCACGTTTTGGGCACTTCCCTCACGATGGATCTCCCAAGTATCAGGAGGCCACCCAAGCCCTGATTGCCCCTCACAAGGATCCAGAGACACAGCCAATCTGAGCCAACAGGTGAAAATTGCAGACAGGGAAAAGGGGGAAGGATCTTGCTGGAGGGGAGTAAGGTAGTTAACGTCACTGATGATGTATGCACGCACCTAAAATATAAATGAGCAGTGGTAGAGTAGGGGAAACATTGCAGTTATCCCTATATTCATGTAGCAGTCAGCTACATGAGTAGCAGCATGTAGTTGAATGGCACACGTCACTCTGCATTATACACAACTCATGTGTAAGAGTATGTGATCTGCCGATAATTGTTCAATGTAAGTTACATATGCATGGGGGGAATAATCACTGCAACACTTATGCCGCGTACACACGGTCGGACTTTTCGTCTACAAAAGTCCAACGGACGCTGACGGACTAAAGCTGGCTGGTAATCCGATCGTGTGTGGGCTTCTCCGGACTTTCAACTGACTTTTTCAGCCTCAAATCCGACGGACTTTAGATTTGAAACATGCTTCAAATCTTTCCGACGGACTCGAGTCCGGTCGAAAAATCCGCTCGTCTGTATGCTAGTCTGACGGACAAAAACCCACGCTAGGGCAGCTATTGGCTACTGGCTATCAACTTCCTTATTTTAGTCCGGTGTACGTCATCACGTAAGAATTCGACGGACTTTTGTGTGATCGTGTGTAGGCAAGTCTGTTCGTTAGAAAGTCCGCCGCAAGTCCGTCGAAAGTCCGTCGAAAGTCTGTCGGACAGGCTGTCGGACTTTTGTAGCTGAAAAGTCCGACCGTGTGTACGCCCCATTAAGGTTTACTCAAAAACTTCCACCCGGGGAAGCATAGAGTGTAGCATTGCCACCCACATAGAATACATTGGCTGTCAGGTGTGTCCATAACAAAGATGAAATGCCAAATACCTACCTTATAGGGTTCCTGAAGATCAAATCCCCGGAATTGAGTCTACCTAAGCAGCAGCGTCTGCATATGCCAACACGCCGCTTAAATGTTGTACATGCCGCCCACACATGCACGGTGCGGCCGCTGTGGGCGTAAGCACGCTTCGCCGCGTCATCACGTGTGTGATGACACTGGGTCTGAGGCGTGCCCAGGATATACAATTATTTGTACTAGGGCTCAGATGCCGCACAGGGATCCCCCGGATCGCGAGTGCACGGTGCCCCCCTCAGAGAGTGGAAGGGCGTCATGCATCCGCAGCCACCAACGCACAAGGATAGGCGACGAGTGCAGGGAAAGAGGGACACCCAAATGGCTGGACATGGGCATACCTCAAAGTGCACACCGCCACATCAACAGGCCTCCTGCAAGTGGACGGAAGGCCTTTGTGCGCCGGGTGGGGGCATAACAAGGTCCCAGGGGAGAGGGAGCCCTGTCCATGATGCAGAAAAAAAGAGTACAAATACCTCTATATATATAAAAAAATATGACATGGGTCATATGTGCATGGTTCAAAAGGGGAAGCCTAAAGCCTCGTATACACGATCTGATTGTTGGCCAACCGAGCTTCTGATTTTTGTCTTCGGGGCCTGTGCCTGGATCTTGCCTTGCATACTAACAGCACACAATTGTTGGTCAACAAACACGAACGTAGTGACGTACTATGAGTAATTTCAGCTTTTGAGCACCACCCTTTGGGCCCCTTCTGCTAATTTCGTGTTTGGTGAGCATTGATTCCGAGCATGCGTGTTTGTACTTTCAATTTTTGTGTGACGGATTTGTGTACTGACGATACGAAAATCAGATGACAGACCACTGTCCGCCCTAAATTTACTTGCCTGCCATCCAACATTTGTTGGCCGAAAGTTGGACAACAATTGTCAGATAGAGCATACTAATGTACTTTTGCATGGGTCTGACCTAAAGGTTCCTACTCCAACAAGAGGTACGTTGGATTGCGAAACTGGAGTCAACTGTGCCCCCGGGCCTCAATACCCAATTTAGCTATCATTCCTTTTCTAGAAGGGTTTGTCTCAGGTGTCTGTGAAAAAGAATGACATAGTAGCCTTGCTTAACATATGATCATGCTGTGTCATCATTTGCATCATTCAAAATAACTGTAAGCTGTATGTATCATCTGGATGCAATGTAAATAATGTGTTAAATTTGGTACTGTTTTTACATCATATATATGTTACTATTCGCAATATGCCATCTTCTCTAACACCTGTTTCTGCCATAGATGCACATGCTCTGTTTCACTCCGGCTGTTTTGTATGTATGCATGCCACTCCATGACCCTTAGACTTCCCCTTTTGAACCATGCACATATATGACCCATGTCATATTTATATATATGAGAAAAGAAAAAAGAAGTAGATATGGCGCCATTCCAGGCCTGATGGATTCAGGTGTGTGCTGCTCCCTTAATGGGAGGAAGGTATTAGGTGGGGAAAAAAAGAGAATGATGTAGGTAGTGCCTATTGAATAGGTGTCTTCAAGTCCTACACCAAATGCACAGTGCAACTTTGCATATTATTGTGAAGCTGTGTATAAACTCTTAAATGTGCATGAGTGTCAAGCTGTATACCTGACTCAATAAAGTGCAATGTGTAGGACACCAACTTATTTCATAAATAAATAAAATAACTTAAATTAAATTAAAGTGCAATATTCCTAATCATTATGTACATTAACCGTATAAACAATAACAAAGTCAAATCAATAGTGTAAATTAAAGTGCTGGTGTGAATAAACAGGTGAACTTCTGATTGATACATGCAGTTGAGTTATAAGGTGCTATAGTGCCCGTGAAGAGATCACTATAGCACCTTATAACTCAATTTATAATTTAAACTTATAACTCAACTGCATATATCAATCAGAAGTAGTTATCCCTTATTTAAAAAAAATCCATTTACCTCTGCATACCTCTATCTTTCCTAACCTAAAACGGAAACTAATGCTGTGTACACACGACCAGACTTTCAGGCAGACTAGGTCCGACTGTCTTCCCGACGGAATTCCGGCGGACTTACGATGGACTTTCCCAACGAACGGACTTGCCTACACACGACCGGACTTTCTGGCAGACTAGGTCCGCCGGTCTTCCCGACGGACTTTCGACGGAGTTACGGCGGACTTCCGAATGAACGGACTTGCCCACACACGGACTAATGTCCGTTCATTTTGAACGTGATGAGGTACGACGGGACTAGAAAAGGAAGTCAATCTTGCCGCTTTTATCAGCGAGATTGACACCTTGCGAGCCCCGACGTAGAGCATACCAGGCCCTCAGATCTGGTATGGATTTTAAGGGGAACCCCCTATGTCGAAAAAAACGGTGTGGGGGTCCCCCATATTCCATACCAGACCCTTATCCGAGCACGCAGCCCGGCCGGTCAGGAAAGGGGGTGGGGACTAGCAAGCACCCCCCCTGAACCGTACCAGGCCGCATGCCCTCAACATGGGGGGTGGGTGCTTTGGGGGAGGGGGGCGCCCTGCGACCCCCCCACCCCAAAGCACCTTGTCCCCATGTTGATGAGGACAAGGGCCTCTTCCTGACAACCCTGGCCGTTGGTTGTCGGGGTCTGCGGGCGGGGGGCTTATCGGAGTCCGGGAGCCCCTTTTAATAAGGGGGCCCCCAGATCCCGGCCCCCCCGCCCTATGTGAATAAGTATGGGGTACATCCTACCCCTACCCATTCACCTGGGGAAAAAAGTGTCAATAAAAAACACACTACACAGGTTTTTAAAGTAGTTTATTACACAGCTTCGGGGTCTTCTTCCGACTTCGGGTGGTCTCTTCTGACTTCTCCGCTCTCTCCAGCCTCTTTTCCCGGTGTCCGGTTCTTCTCCCGCTCTCTGTTTCCTCTGTCGGGCTCCTCCGCTATCTTCTGCTCTTTTGCTGCTCTTTTGCTAGCGGTGGCCCGGTCTTCTCCATCATCTTGTTCCCTCTTCTCTTCTTCTGATGTTGACACAATGCTCTCTCCCACTGTAATGCTGTGTGAGCGGTGCGCAACGACTTATATAGGCACGGGGCGGGGTCAACAGGTGACATCACCCAGTGATGCGCAGTGCGCCCCCCTTCAGAAAAGCACCCACCTCCCATGTTGAGGGCATGTGGCCTGGTACGGTTCAGGAGGGGGGGCGCTCGCTAGTCCCCACCCCCTTTCCTCACACCAGCACTTTAACCACTTCAATACAGGGCACGTAAACACCTTCCCGCCCAGACCAGTTTTCAGCTTTCAGTACTCTCACACTTTGAATGACAATTACTCTGTCATGCTACATTGTATCCAAACAAAATTTTTATCATTTTTTTCTCACAATTAGAGCTTTCTTTTGGTGGTATTTAATCACCGCTGGGTTTTTTCTTTTTTGCGATATAAGCGAAAAAAGAGCAAAAATTTTGAAAAAAAAAACACTTTTTTTTAGCTTCTATTGTAAAATTTTGCAAATAAGTCATTTTTATTCATAAATTTGGGCCAAAATTTATACGGCTACATATCTTTGGTAAAAATAACCCAAATTAGTGGATATTATTTAGTCTGTGTGAAAGTTATAGAGTCTACAAGTTAGGGTGCAAATCACTGAAAATAGATCACATCTGATCACACCTGATGTACTAAAGGACTATCTCATTTCTTGAGACACTAACAATCAAGGAAACTACAAATACCCCCCAAATGACCCCTTTTTGGAAAGTAGACATTCCAAGGTATTTAGTAAGAGGCATGGTGAGTTTTTTGAAGTTGTAATTTTTTCCCACAATTCTTGGGAAAATGAAGACCTTTTTTTTTTTTTTTTTTACACAAACTTATTGTATTGACAGGTTATTTCTTGAACACAGCATGCATATACTTGCAACTACACCCAAAAATACATTCTGCTACTCCTCCTGAGTATGGCAATGATACCACATGTGTGAGACTTTTACACAGCCTGGCTACATACAGAGGCCCAATATGCAGGGAGCACCTCCAGGAATTCTAGAAGCAAAATTACACATATAGTTTCATGACGACCTATCTGCCTTTTGATGGCCCTGGAGCACCAGGACAATGGAAATGCCCACAAAATGACCCTATTTTGGAAAGCTAACACCCCAACGTATAATCTATGAGGCATAATGAGTCTTTTGAACAGGTCATTTTTTTCCAGAAGTTTTTGGAAAACGTGGGAAAAAAATGAAAACGCATTTTTTTTACACAAAGTTGTGCATTTATAAGATATTTCCAACACATAGCATGTACATAGCAAAAATGACACCCCAAAATACATTCTGCTACTCCTCCTGAGTATGGCAATACCACATGTGTGAGACTTTTACACAGCCTGGCCACATACAGAGGCCTAACATCCAAGTAGCACCTCTAGGCATTCTAGGAGCAAAATTACACATATAATTTCATGACGACTTATCTCCCTTTTGAAGGCCCTGGAGCACCAGGCCAATGGAAACGCCCACAAAATGACCCCATTTTGGAAAGCAAACACCCCAACGTATAATCTATGAGGCATAATGAGTCTTTTGAACGGTTCATTTTTTTCCAGAAGTTTTCAGAAAACGTGGGAAAAAAATGAAAACGCATTTTTTTTACACAAAATTGTCGATTTATAAGATATTTTTAACACATAGCATGTACATAGCAAAAATGACACCACAAAATACGTTCTGCTACTCCTCCTGAGTTTAACGATACCACTTTTTAACGATACCACTTTTTTACACAGCCTGGCCACATACAGAGGCCCAACATCCAAATAGCACCTCCAGTCGTTCTAGGAGCATAAATTACACATATAATTTCATGACGACCTATCTCCCTTTTGAAGGCCCTGGGGGACAGGGGTAGAGGCTTCTCCCACCCAAATCTCTTTGAAGCCTCCGGGCAACCAGACCCTGTTCTGGAAACACAGAAAACCAAAATCTCTGAAGCCCCTCACATATGTGAGACCCCTGTGTACTGAAGTAGAAGGGCAAAAGATCAGTCCAAGTGGCAAGCAAAAACATGGTCGATTTAACAGGCCGAGGTCGGTGCACGTGGAAGTCAGAAACGTGGTTAAAACGGCAGGCACAGGTATCGTCGGTAAACAGGCTGAGGTCGGTGCACATGGAAGTCAGAAACGTGGTTAAAACGGCAGGCAAAGACATTGTCGGTAAACAGGCCAGGGTCAGTTAACATGGAAGGTAGAAACATGGTGGCAGGCAAATGAAGCACACAGGTAATTGAAATGGGGAAATGGCAGTCTGTTACTAATAAGGGGAACTAATATCTGATGGATGTGTGATAATTTTTGAAGCAATCACCGATACACAGGCCAGGTTGGGAGGGACATTGGGGACAATAAAAACTTGTATCTCTTCTAGCTCCTCCACTTGAGCATACACAACATCTCTTTTGGCGTCTTCTTCTGGATTCTGTGGGGGGAATGTTATAGGGAAAATGTTGCTCATGAAGTCGACTTACACTATCAGAGCGAATGCTTCCTGGGGCGGGTCCTTGCTGGTAAATAAGGGCAGTGACAATGTTTTCAAAGTATTTGAGGTAGGTGATGGGTTGGTTTTCGGGTGATTTTTGATAGCAGACAAATGATTTGAACATGGCCATATGAAACAGATGAAATGCAACTTTTTTATACCAATATTTGGACTTGCGGGTTGACAAATATGGTTGCAGCATCTGATCATTTAAATCCACCCCCCCCCCCATATACAGATTGTAGTCATGGACACATTCAGGCTTTACTACGGAGCCACGTCTTCTCTGAACCTCCACCAAGGTGTCATTGTGAATGGTAGTCATCATGTGAACATCCTTCTTGTCCCACCACTTCATGGCCAACACCTCCTCATTCCTCATGAATGCGGCTTCCCCCTTTTGTAGCCGTTTTGCTATTAAATTCTGTGGGAAGCCCTTCCTATTTTTTCGGAAGGTACCACAGGCCAGGGTTTTTTCACAATACAGGTGACGGAAAAGGGGCAAGCTGCTGTAGTAATTATCTACATATACGTGGTAACCTTTTTTGAACAGGGGGTATGCAAGGTCCCACACAATTTTACCACTGGTTCCTATGTATGTGGGGCACTCACAGGGCTGGAGCTGGGAGTCTTTTCCCTCATAAATGCGAAATGAGTACACGTAACCAGTGGCTCGGTCACATAATTTGTTCAATTTCACTCCGTACCTGGCTCTCTTACTTGGGATATACTGCTTGATATTCAGCCGGCCAGTAAAGTGGATAAGGGATTCGTCTACACAAATATTTTGGTCAGGGATAAAGACTTCAGAAAATCGTTTGGTAAAAGAATTTATTAGGGGGCGAAGCTTATATAATTTATCGTGGTTGGGATGATCTTGGGGAGGGCACTGCGAATTGTCATTAAAATGTAGGAAATGCATTATCATATCGTACGGTGTCCTGGATATAACAGAAGAATATAGGGGCATGTGGTGGATGGGGTGGGTGGACCAGTAGGCATGCAGTTCGTTTTTCTTTGTAAGCCCCATATTAAAAGTAAGGCCCAAGAACAATTTGAATTCGTCTAGTGTGAGACGTCGCCAATGGAACATACGGGCGTAGAGATTTGTTTGGTCCACCATGTACTGCAACATATCTTCTGGGAAAAACAAATGGAAATAGTCCAAATATGAAAAATTCGAAGTGTTGGGCTGCACACCTGGCTGTGCAGTGAAAGGGGGGATTGTAGCGGATCCTGAGTTGGCAGGCAACCATAAGGGGTTTGCCAGGGCATCGGGAAGGTAGGACTGGGCCCGGATTCTTTGGGCTGGATGTGCAATTCCAGTACTTGTACTGGGCTCCTCTTCCTGGGGTCTGGCGCTGCTGGTGGTAGGCAGGTTTTCTGATCTCGGTCCTGATCTCCTTACTCTTTTAGGAGGGGCGGTTTCCTCCGCTGACTCGGACTCCGATCCGCTACCCTCCACTGGCTCGTATTCCGAGCCAGAATTGGATAATGAGAGCTCCCCGCTGCTCTCATCATCCGACATGGTAAGGATGTTATATGCCTCCTCAGGTGTATACACTCTTTGGGACATGATGGTGGTACTTTTGGCGGTACTTATGGTGGGATTGTGCGACGGTAGTGATGCCGGGCCTGTGTGACAGATGGGCTATGACAGATGGGCTGTCAGATTCAGATGTTACCGATGGCGGTACTAATAGCGGTACTGTTAATGGTACTGATGGCGGCCTGTGTGACAGATGGGCTGTCAGATCCAGATGGTACCAATGGCAGTGCTGATGGCGGTGGCGGTGCTGATGGCGGTAGCGGTGCTGGTGGCGGTGCTGATGGCGGTGGCGGTGCTGATAGCAGTGACGGTGCTGATGGCGGTGGCTGTGCTGATGGCGGTACCAGTGATGGGCTGTGACAGGTTCTGATGGGCTGTGACAGGTTCTGATGGGCTATGACAGATCCTGATGGGCTATGACAGATCCTGATGGGCTATGACAGATCCTGATGGGCTGTGACAGCTTCTCTTTATTGATGAGGGGGGGGTTCGTGTTGTGCAGACAGTAGACAGTAAAAATAGATGTTTTACTCACTGATCAGATCTCTCCTTCTCTCTCCTCACGCGATCGGTGTGTGAGGAGAGAGAAGGAGAGATCCCTGGAAACCGCCACAGTGTTTATACTTGTGACCGGCTGTGATTGGACACAGCCGATCACATGGGTAAACAGCCATTTCATTGGCTGTTTACCCTGATCGGAGATGCGCTGTGTCCGAGGGACACTCGCCTTCTCAGATCAGCGCGCTGCGCGCCCCCGGCGGTGCGCATTGCGCGCGTGCCCGATTTGTTGTGACAGGTGATCGGCGGTCATTGGACAAAGCCGATCACATGGTAAACAGCCAATTTCATTGGCTGTTTACCCTGATCGGGGATGCGCTGTGACCGAGGGACAAGTGTCATCCCCGATCGCCGTGGTGCGCCCCCGGGGGCGCGCAATAGCGGATAATCCTGATCACGTCATATGACGTCCGATCAGGATTATCAAACCACTTTGCCGCCGTCATTATGTAATAGGGCGGACGGCAAGTGGTTAATTTACACTATTGATTTTACTTTGTTATTGTTTATACGGTTAATGTACATAATGATTAGGAATATTGCACTTTAATTTAAGGTATTTTATTTATTTATGAAATAAGTTGGTGTCCTACACATTTCACTTTATTGAGTCAGGTATACAGCTTGACACTCATGCACATTTAGGAGTTTATACACAGCTTCACAATAATATGCACAGTTGCACTGTGCATTTGGTGTAGGACTTGAAGACACCTATTCAATAGGCACTACCTACATCATCTCTTTTTTTCCCTACCTAATACCTTCCTCCCAATAAGGAAGCAGCACACACCTGAATCCATCAGGCCTGGAACGGCGCCATATCTACTTCTTTTTTCTTTTCTCATTATTACACTCCACCTAGTGGAAGTAATTGGTAGCGGCAGCAGTTCCAACAAATATTTTCTAATACCTTTAGCACGTATTCCATTGCACGGAATCTTCCTTTTTTCTTTATATATATATATATATATATATATATATATATATATATATATATATATATATATATATACAGTATTTCACATACGTGAGTATACCCCTCACCTTTTTGTAAATATTTTATTATATCTTTTCATGTGACAACACTGAAGAAATGACACTTTGCTACAATGTTAAGTAGTGAGTGTACAGCTTGTATAACAGTGTAAATTTGCTGTCCCCTCAAAATAACCCAACACACAGCCAATAATGTCTAAACCACTGGCAACTAAAGTGAGTACACCCCTAAGTAAAAATGTCAAAATTGGGCTCAATTAACCATTTTTCCTCCCCGGTGTCATGTGACTTGTTAGTGTTACAAGGTCTCAGGTGTGAATGGGGAGCAGGTGTGTTAAATTTGGTGTTATCACTCTCATTCTTCTCATACTGGTCACTGGAAGTTCAACATGGCACCTCATGGCAAAGAACTCTCTGAGGATCTGAAAAAAAGAATTGTTACTCTTCATAAAGATGGCCTAGGCTATAAGAAGATTGCCAAGACCCTGAAACTGAGCTGCAGCATGGTGGCCAAGACCATACAGCGGTTTAACAGGACAGGTTTCACTCAGAACAGGCCTCGCCATGGTCGACCAACGAAGTTAACTGCTCAGCGTTATATCCAGAGGTTGTCTTTGGGAAATAGATGTATGAGTGCTACCAGCGTTGCTGCAGAGGTTGAAGGGGTGGGGGGTCAGCCTGTCAGTGCTCAGACCATATCCAGCACACTGCAGCAAATTGGTCTGCATGGCTGTTGTCCCAGAAGGAAGCCTCTTCTAAAGATAATGCACAAGAAGCCCGCAAACAGTTTGCTAAAGAGAAGCAGACCAAGGACATAGATTACTGGAACCATGTCCTGTGGTCTGATGAGACCGTGATAAACTTATTTGGTTCAGATGGTGTCAAGCGTGTGTGGCAGCAACCAGGTGAGGGGTACAAAGATAAGTGTGTCTTGCCTACAGTCAAGCATGGTGGTGGGAGTGTCATGTATTGGGGTTGCATGAGTGCTGCGGGCACTGGGGAGCTACAGTTCATTGAGAGAACCATGAATGCCAACATGTGCTGTGACATACTGAAGCAGAGCATGATCCCCTCCCCTCAGGGACTGGGCCGCAGGGCAGTATTCCAACATGATAACAACCCCAAACACACCTCTAAAATGACCACTGCCTTGCTAAAGAAGCTGAGGGTAAAGGTGATGGACTGGCCAAGCATGTCTCCAGACCTAAACCCTGATGAGCATCTGTGGGGCATCCTCAAATGGAAGGTGGAGGAGCGCAAGGTCTACAACATCCACCAGCTCTGTGATGCCATCATGGAGGAGTGGAAGAGGACTCCAGTGGCAACCTGTGAAGCTCTGGTGAACTCCATGCCCAAGAGGGTTAAGGCAGTGCTGAAAAATAATTGTGGCCACACAAAATATTGACACTTTGGGCCCAATTTGGACATTTTCACTTAAAGGTGTACTCACTTTTGTTGCCAGCGGTTTAGACATTAATGGCTGTGTGCTGAGTTATTTTGAGAGGACAGCAAATTTACACTGTTATACAGGCTATACACTCACTATTTTACATTGTAGCAAAGTGTCATTTCTTCAGTGTTGTCACATTAAAAGTTATAATAAAATATTTACAAAAATGTGAGGGGTGTACTCACTTTTGTGAGATACTGTATACAGTGGGGACGGAAAGTATTCAGACCCCCTTAAATTATTCACTCTTTGTTATATTGCAGCCATTTGCTAAAATCATTTAAGTACATTTTTTTCCTCATTAATGTACACACAGCGCCCCATATTGACAGAAAAACACCTTGGTGAGAGAGGTAAAGAAGAACCCAAAGATCACTGTGGCTGAGCTCCAGAGATGCAGTCGGGAGATGGGAGAAAGTTGTAGAAAGTCAACTATCACTGCAGCCCTCCACCAGTCAGGACTTTATGGCAGAGTGGCCCGACGGAAGCCTCTCCTTAGTGCAAGACACATGAAAGCCCGCATGGAGTTTGCTAAAAAAAACACCTGAAGGACTCCAAGATGGTGAGAAATAAGATTCTCTGGTCTGATGAGACCAAGATAGAACTTTTTCAGTTCAGGACCTCAGACTGGGTCGAAGGTTTACCTTCCAACAAGACAATGACCCTAAGCTCACAGCTAAAATAACAAAGGAGTGGATTCACAACAACTCCGTGACTGTTCTTGAATGGCCCAGCCAGAGCCCTGACTTAAACCCAATTGAGCATCTCTAGAGAGACCTAAAAATGGCTGTCCACCAACGTTAACTATTCAACCTGACAGAACTGGAGAGGATCTGCAAGGAGGAATGGCAGAAGATCCCCAAAAC
Organism: Aquarana catesbeiana; assembly: GCF_042186555.1. NCBI lineage: Eukaryota > Metazoa > Chordata > Amphibia > Anura > Ranidae > Aquarana > Aquarana catesbeiana. The sequence goes on from NC_133329.1 coordinate 160,622,962, forward strand.
CAGGTGTGAAAAATTTGTTGCATCTTTCCCCAAAAGACTCATGGCTGTATTAGATCAAAAGGGTGCTTCCTCTCCCCCGGGACCTTGTTATGCCCCCACCCGGCGCACAAAGGCCTCCCGTCCACAGTGCACGCTCTGAGGTATGCCCATGTTCAGCCATTTGGGTGTCCCTCTTTCCGTGCACTCGTCGCCTATCCTTGTGCATCGGTGGGCCACGGATGCATGACGCCCTCCCACTCTCTGAGGGGGGCACCGTGCACTCGCGATCCGAGGGATCCCTGTACAGCATCTGAGCCCTGGTACAAATAATTGCATATCCTGGGCACGCCTCAGACCCAGCATCATCACACACGTGATGACGCGGCGAAGCGTGCTTACGCCCACAGCTGCATGCGCGGATGGCATGTACGACATTTAAGCGGCGTGGTGGCATATGCAGATGCTGCTTAGGTGGATGACACAGTGGGGGATTCGATTTGTGGTACAGCTTTCATCTTTGTTATGGACACACCTGATGGCCAATGTATTCTGTGTGGGGGGCAATGTTACACTGGTCCTCTATGGTTCCCCGAGTGGAAGTTTTTGAGTAAACCTTAGGTGTTGCAGTGATTATTCCCCCCATGCATATGTAACTCACATTGAACAATTATCGGCAGATTACATACTCTTACACATGAGTTGTATAATGCAGAGTGACATGTGTTCCATTTAACTATGACTGCTACATGAATATACTGATAACTACGTTTCCCCTACTCTACGACTGCTCATTTATATTTTAGGTGCGGGTATTCATCATCAGTGATGTTAACTACCCTACTCCCCACCAGCCGGGATCCTTTCCCTTTTTCCCTGTCTACAATTTTTGCCTGTTGGCTTGGATTGGCTGTGTCTCTGGAGCCTTGTAAAGGGCACTCAGGGCCTCCCGATGCTTGGGGGATGCATCCTGAGAAAATTGCCCAAAACCTGATGCAGATGAAATTTTGATTGTCCTTAACTATAATGTGTCTAATATGGGCCGTGGTGCTGGTACATATGGTCTACTGCCGGTGTGACATATGATATGTGTTCTCTTAGTCTTTACCTGTTTATTTGTTTTTAGCTTACGACTTGTTTTATCATAAAATGTTCTCCACCTTTGATCTTCTCTCTTAAATGCCCCTAAAGAAGGGATATACTTTTGCTCCTGAAACGCGTTGGACATAGCGAGAAGATACAACCACATCATTAACCAGCTCTTCATGAGCCTCTGGCTATGGAGAGCTGAGGTTCACAGCGGCTGAGGAGCAAATTAATGCTGGCAAGGATTTCACAGGCTCTACTAACACTTACCTCTGGTAAGCATACGCACAAAGGGGTGATCACGAGGTGGTTCGATGAAGGTGTAGCAGCCCATGGTTTTTGCACTCCGGTTGGATTGGAAGCCCACTTTAATCGCTGTAATTTGCATGCACGGAATTGGCAATAGAATGACTTGCTATATTACATTTGTTATGCCATATATATATTTAAATTTTTTAATTTTTAATTTTCATTTTTTATTTTCATATTCTTTGATCAGTATCATCATTGAACTCTCAAGGAGTGTTGGTCATAATATTTTATAATTTTCTCATTTGATCTTACATGTTTGATCAGCATCACTATTGAACTCAAGGATTGATGGACAGTTTTGTAGTAGGTGTTAAATGGTTTAATATGGTTTGAGTTGAAATAGGTGATCTTGGCACTATATGAGGCATCATATTGGTGAATATTTTATTCACACTAAGCGCTGTTAATACTTTCTTCTCCTAAGTGAGTATATTTTTTACAGATATGCTGTACATATATACATATATAAATGTATTTCCCTTCCTTCCCATTAAGCAGATATATCGGGCAGCAACAACAATATTTTTTAGTTCGTTTAGTATCTACTCCCGCAAAATATATTCAAGAGAAGGAAGAGAAAGAGACTACCTAAAAAAAAGAAATAAGAAAAAAAGAGAATCATTTTCTTCTCCTCTCTTCCTCTCCCCCATATCATCCAACATTAAGTCTTGGAATACAGTATAATATCCCGGAGCAAGCGATACACTCGAGTATTTAATAGTGCATTTAGTTTGACCACTTGTCTACGTCAAGCATTTGGGAAAGGGGCATGCAGCCACTCATAAAGACCAGATAACAGATATGCATAGCAGATATTCCCCACTCTCCATTTTCAGCCATAATTAGAACATGGGGCGTCTATCCATTTTTTCCATATTTTTTTTAATTTCCAATATGGGTTGCGTTGAAGATAAGTATATTTCTCAATAATACATGTTTATCTGTTTCCTGTACCCAGTCCCCAAGGGTAGGAGGGTTAGGTGATATCCATCGAGAGGCTATTAGTTTATGTGCCAAGAAAAGCATTCTCATTATGGCCACTGCCTCATCATATTCTAAATTATTGTTAGAATGTATATACCAGAGGAGACCTAGGACAGGATCAGGAATAAGTGAGATGTCATATATGGAATTTATCGTGTCTATCACTAGGGATGCACCGATACCGATACCGGTATCGGTGCTGATACTTGGCATTTTCGGGGGTATCGGTACTCGTGAAAATTCACCGATACCAGAAACTGATACCGGAAGTGACGTCAGCTTGGGCGGAGCTCGGGAACCGGATAAGGTTGCGGCCTCTCCACAGGGCGGTGAGTGCTGTTTCCCTCATGACAGATGTGTTTTGCTGCTGCGCCTGCTACATGGTTGCCCCACATGGCGAGCGTCCTCCTTACACCATGTCCCCTCATGGCGGCCGGTGAGTGCTCTTCTCTATTTCTAACTGTTGCTTGCTCTCTTCTTATGTGTCCCACGGCCGGTGATTGCTGTACAGTACTACTAGCTTACATCATCATTTGCCTAAAATGGCGGACGGCCTGTGTTATACTTTATTATTATTATTATTCAGGATTGATATAGCGCCAACAGTTTACGCAGCACTTTACAATATAAAAGGGAGACAATACAGTTATAATACAATACAATACAATAGGATTAAGAGGGCCCTGCTCAGAAGAGCTTACAATCTAATAGGGTGGGGCAGGTGATACAAAAGGTTGTAACTGTGGGGAATGAGCTGGTGGAAGTGGTAGGAGATTAGTTGGAGACGTGATAGGCTTACCTGAAGAGATGAGTTTTCAGGGATTGCCTGAAGGTAGCAAGAGTAGGGGATAGCCGGATAGATGGAGGTAGCGAGTTCCAGAGGATGGGAGAGGCTCTGGAGAAATCCTGGAGACGAGCATGGGAGGAGGAGATGAGAGAGCTTGAAAGCAGGAGGTCTTGAGAAGAGCGGAGAGGTCGATTTGGGTGATATTTGGAGACAAGATTAGTGATGTAGCTTGGGGCAGAGTTGTGAATGGCTTTGTATGTTGTGGTTAGAATTTTGAATTTAATTCGCTGGGTGATTGGGAGCCAGTGTAGGGATTGAAGTAGAGGGTTGGCAGACACTGAGCGGTTGGTAAGGTGGATAAGTCTGGCAGCAGCATTCATGATAGACTGAAGAGGGGATAGCCTATGGAGAGGTAAGCCAATGAGAAGGGAGTTGCAATAGTCAAGGTGAGAGATAACAAGGGAGTGAATGAGGAGCTTGGTGGTTTCATTTGTTAAAAAAGGGCAAATTTTAGAGATGTTACGGAGGTGAATTCTACAAACTTTTGATAGCGATTGGATTTGAGGCTGAAATGACAAGTCAGAGTCTAGGATTACACCTAGTACCCTGGCGTGAGGGGCGGGACTGATGGTTGCATTGTTGATTTTGATGGAAAAGTCATGGAGGGGGGCACGGGCGGGGGAGGATATTAATAGCTCTGTTTTAGAGAGATTTAGTTTAAGGAAGTGGTGCGACATCCATGCTGATATGTCAGTTAGTAAGTTAGTAATGCGAGAGGAGACTGAAGGAGTGAGGTGAGGAGTAGACAGATAGATTTGAGTGTCATCAGCGTATAAGTGGTATTGGAAGCCATGGGCAGTTATTAAGTGACCAAGGGAGGAGGTGTAGATAGAGAAGAGAAGGGGTCCAAGAACCGAGCCTTGGGGGACCCCCACAGAAAGGGGCAATGGAGAGGAGGAGACAGAGTTGTAGGTGACACTGAAGGAGCGCTGTGATAAATAGTCAGAGAACCAGGATAGAGCAGAATCTCGGAGGCCAAGGGAATGTAGTTTATTGAGAAGGAGCGGGTGGTCAACAGTATCAAAGGCCGCAGAGAGGTCAAGTAGTAGGAGTATGGAGTACTGGCTGTTGGTTTTAGCAGTTAGTAAATCGTTAGTAAGTTTTAGTAAGGCAGTTTCCGTGGAGTGCTGCGAGCGAAAGCCAGACTGTAAGGGGTCAAGAAGGTTATTTTCATTGAGGTAGGAGCTAAGACGGTTGTAGACTAAGCTTTCTAGAAGTTTAGAGGTGAATGGGAGCAATGAGATGGGTCTTAAGTTGTTCAGGTCGGTAGGGTCCAGTGAGGGCTTTTTAAGAATGGGAGTGATCTGCGCATGTTTTAGAGGGGAGGGGAAAATGCCACTAGAGAGGGAGAGATTGAAGATGTGGGTGAGGGAGCATAGGATAGAAGAAGAGGGTGACCGTAGTAGTTGTGAGGGAACAGGATCCAAGGGACAATTGGTTAGGTGGGCATCTGAGAAAATTTTTGTAACCTCTTCCGTAGTAGCCAATTCAAAAGAGGAGAGTGTTGAATGTGCTGATAGGCAAGGTATGTTGGGTGGGGAAGACGTATGCACAGTGGAGATGTCCTCACGAATTGCATCGATCTTGTCTTTGAAGTGATTGGCAATCTCTTGGGCAGTGAGTGAGTTAGTGGATAGAGGGGGTGGTGGACGAAGCAGAGAGTTAAAGGTTGAGAAGAGCCGACGGGGACTGGATGACAAGGAATTAATAAGAGAGACAAAGTAGGCTTGTTTGGCAGCATGGAGGCATGAATTGTATTTTAGAAGGGCAGATTTATATAGGGTGAAGTCTTGCAGGCATTTGGTTTTACGCCACAGTCGTTCAAGAGCACAGCAATGTCTTTTGAGATTTCTAGTGTTGTCAGTTTGCCAGGGTTGTAACGGTCAGGGCCTGATTCTGCGTGTGGTTAGAGGAGCAAGTGCATCTAGTGATGATGAGAGTGAACTGTTGTAGACAGAGGTGGCCAGGTCAGGACAGGACAGGGGAGAGATTATGTCATATAGGTGGTCAGTAGCAGAATAGAGAAGAGAAGGGTTAAAGTGCCGAAGGTTACTAAGATCCGAACTGATGTGCCTTGCTTTTTGATATAATGCTTGAGATTATTTAACCTAGATTGTCACCTTCCTTCTGGAAATGGTTTGTCTTTGCCTCTCTTATGTAACCCTCTCTTATTGTGCCCTTTTATATCTCTATGTATAGATATATGTACATCTATTTATATATATTTGTGAATGTACGTCTGTCTTTTTTTATCTTTGTATTGAAACTTTTCTCCTTTGGAGATGAATAAAAACGTAACTGTTAAAAAAAGTGCCGAAGGTTTCTACAAGTAATTGTTTGTTGCTTGGAGGGATGGGCGGTTGGAGGCAAGGATACAGTGAAAGTAATGAGGTTGTGATCAGATAGAGGAAAGGGGGTGTTGGTGAGGTTGCCAGGGTTGCAGAGATGGGAGAATACAAGGTCAAGGGTATTACCATTGGAGTGAGTGGAAGTATGTGTCCATTGGGTTAGGTCAAAAGATGAGGTTAAGTCGAGAAGTTTAGCTGTAGTTGGGCTGTATTAACATTGACAGGAATGTTAAAGTCACCAAGAATAATGGTGGGTATTTCAGAGCAGAGAAAGTAGGGTAGCCAGGCAGCAAAGTCATCAAGAAAGCGCGATACCGGTCCTGGAGGCCTATAAATTGCTGCAATCCTCAGAGAAATGGGAGAAAACAGACGAATACAGTGCATCTCGAAAGAAGAGAGGGATAGAGAGGGAGGGACAGGAAGGACTTGGAAGGTGCTTTGTGGGGACAGAAGGAAGCCAACTCCACCTCCTTTCTGTCTGTTGGGTCTGGAGGAGTGAGTCCAATGGAGACCACCATGGGAGAGGGCAGCAGGAGAAGCTGAGTCAAAATTTTGAAGCCAGGTTTCTGTTATGGCGAGTATGTTCAAGCCATGAGAGATGAAGAGGTCATGTACAGATGTTAGCTTGTTACAGATGGAGCGGGCGTTCCAAAGGGCACATGAGATTGGTGGGCTGCTTTGAGGAAGCAGGGGGATAGAAATTAAACTGAGTGGATTGCGGTGATTGCCAGAGGGGGAGGGGTATTGGATATGTGGCTTGCATTTGGAAAATGGCGGACCAGGATTAGGAGAAATGTCACCTGAGACTAGGAGAAGGAGGAGGGTGAGGAAGGCAAGGTGGGAGTGGGATGTGCATGAGCGCATGTGTCTAGTGGCCCTGGTGTTTATGTCAGCATGTGGGTGCAGCAACTGCAGGAGATGATGGGTGCCATAGTAGGGAGAGGGTAGGAGTGAGGGTGATATGTGCATGCTGCAGGGAAGAGAGGAGGGGTAGAGTAAAGATAATTTGAGGATAGAAGACACCAATGTGAGAGGGTACTTAAGTTAGTTTTTGTCCCACATTGTCTCTCTCTCTCTTGCCTAACATGGCGGCCGGCCTGTGTTGTACTTAAGTTAGTTTTGTGTCCCACATTGTCTCTCTCTCACTTGCCTAACATGGCAGACGGCCTGTGTTATACTTAAGTTAGTTTGTCCCATATTGTCTCTCTCGCTCTTGCCTAACATGGCGGCCGGCCTGTGTTGTACTTAAGTTAGTTTATCCCACATTGTCTCTCTCTCTCTTGCCTAACATGGCCATACCAAGATGCTGGATGCAGCAGGAACAAACAACAAGCACCGGTGAGAGCAGCTTCATTATTCTAAAAAATAGTAGGTGTCATCATGTGTGAAAAAAATCAGAAACAAACAAAACATTTGGGCTCAACATTTTTTCCCCATTTTCTCATTTTTTCCCCCTTAAGGTGGAGAGACTTACTTATTTCTGGCTTTAAGTGCAATGCAAACAGATGCAACTGCCAGCAAAATGTCAGCTGTCTGGAAGTTTTTTAAAATTGAGGAAACCAACAAACTCATTGAAGACTGCAAACTCTGTTCTGCCAAAATATCCAGAGGGGGTTCAAAAATTAGTTCTTATAATACCAGTAATCTCATAAAACACCTCAAAATGAAACACAAGACTGAGCATGGCGATTTTACAGCTGTCACTAGCTCTTGCACTCAGCAGCTGACATTGCAGCAAACCCTTGCCAGACGTGAAAAATTTTCCATGTGTAGCGGGCACCTACTTTTAGGTAGGTGACCCTTTTTGCTGGCTTTCTATGTCAGGTAAATTTAGACAGGCTTGTACAGCAACAACAGCAGGCCTGTTGTTGTCAGTTTCCATTTGAGTGGCAGGTAGTTTATGTGATAGTCTGGACCAATCATTGATTTGCTTGGTAATGCCTGAGATTCTCATATAAAAGCGGGGTCACATGGTGTCGGGAGGAGTTTGAGTCCAGTCCTGCTCTGAGGAGCGAGAGAGCCAACCTGGTTCACGGAGGGGAAGGTGGAGGTTTTTCCCCTCCGGGAAGCCAACAGAACTTCACCTTTGCGAGAAGGGTGAAGAACCGGTCCTCATGGAGGAACAGACGACATCTTACAGCATGTAGTCGCTGATGTCATTGGCCGCCCCTGCGGGGAGGGGAGCGGGCCACAAAGGAGAAGAGGAACTAAGAATCATTGCGGGAGAAGTAGAGACAAGCGGAAGGAAACTGGGTGATCGATCGCTTAGGGCTATTGATCAAGTGAGTGAAAAGCCCCAGGGAGGGGTACTGTCCAGAGGCTGAGGGATGTTGGTACGCAAGTCAGCAAGATAGGTGGTTGTGGCCTGTGACTTTGGGTTCAGCATTGCCCCGGGATTCCAATCAGTCAAGCGGGAAAAGTCATTCAGAGTGACTCTTCTTTAGCTCAACTTGGAAGTACCAGATGGGAAGTAGTGGTAAAAAGGTAGCGGTGAAGCTGCAAGCACATATATAGAGTTACAGACTGTTCTTAGAAGTTCTGCAGATAAAGACGTTATTCAGAGTGACTCTTTATTGTTTATTCTCTATCAAAAATCTACTTCCATCTTCCCTGATAAACTAATCATCCAGTTTTGAATCACTGGCACCCGCAATGTTATGAGTCTTTGCAAGTGAAGCAAAGGAAAAGATTAGAAATCAACCAAAGAGCATCTCAAAGGAAGTCCTTCTCCCATCCCAGTTTATGTTGATTAATAAAGCATTAAAGCGGTTGTATACCCGCTGAAATTTTTTTTTTTTACCCCTGTAAAGCAAAAGGCATAATGAGCTAGTATGCACCGCATACTAGCTCATTATGAAATACTTACCTTAGAACGAGGCGTCGGTATCTTACCTGGTCCATGCCGAGGGAGCTGTCATGTTGCCTCGTCGTGTCTTCCGGGTATCGCGGTTCCAGCGCTGTGAGTGGCTGGAGCCTCGATGTCGTCACTCCCGCGAATGCACGTGGGAGATTTCTTACCCGGCAAGGTCCGGCAGTTGCCGGGCCTTCAGCCGAGAATCCCCTGTGCGCATGCGCCGCTGCAGTCAGCGGCTCATAGCAAGGGGAATATCTCCTAAACCGTACAGGTTTAGGAGATATTTTTTTTACCTACAGGTAAGCCTTATTATAGGCTTACCTGCAGGTAAAAGTGTAAAAAAAGACTATACAACCACTTTAAGAAAAAGCATTAAGGACTGTGACTTTTAAATCTATGGGCTGTGAGGGTTGAGTGGTAAACGTGAATTACGGTTATAACAAATATTCAGCCGCTCCTCCGGGAGTAAGCGCTACACGTGGGGGCGTCGTCCGGGATATCTGTTTCACGTTTGCCACTATCTCCCATAGCAACGAAAACCTGCATTTCATTGACTGTTGCCAAGATAGCCTGTACTACAATAGTGCCTACCACCAGGGGTTGCTGGGGAGGACTTTGAGAACGTACAGCTACAGTTCCTCGCACGCTGAGCCAACAAGTGGGGGGTGGAGCCATGCCCCAGAGGAAAAGTTTTCAGTGTTCAGCGTGCCACGCGCCAGAGCAAGATAGGCGGAGGAAGATGGTGGAAGGTGATGGGAACACGCTTGCCATGCAGCGGCTATCTGATCTGCAGGACCGGGTTCTGGTTGACACCGGTGTTCGGTTGGAGCTAACCGGAGGACTGGCATTGGGAGTGATTGAAGGAGTAGAGAGGCTCTGTATGCTGTGTCCTGGATGTCGAAGGCCTACAGTTGGAGTCACTGCCTGGGCTCAGTGCGGACATTACGGTATCCCGTTAACGGGATTGGGACCTGTCCAACAGGAGATCAAATATTATTCTGTTAAGGGAACCGGATGTGGGCGTGGCGTTGGTGCCGTCGCTGAGCCTGGGATGCTCGGCGTCTTCCCACCCGTGATGCAGGCTTCGGTTTGTATGCGAGCCATCCCCTAGCCCGCCGCTGATTCCTTAGCGCGCTGCCTTCGCCACCCCCCCATCGGAGATCTCAGTCCCAGGAGCGAGCCGTGGCTGGTAAGAGCGGCAAGAGCGGCGTGCTTCGACCACCTGTATTCTGAACGGCAATGTGGAGCGGATCATCGACGCAGCAGTGAGTGCTCTGAACTTTCCTCTGTGTGAGCTGGCAGGTTGGTGTAACCCTGCTGAGCCTAGGGACAGAATACGGAGCTTGCGGCGTCCGGTGTTGGGGAGGCTGTCCCTCAAGCCATCCACAAGAAACTTCAAGAAACCTCATGCTTGCGGGGTCCAGTGCCAATCTTGGTATCGTGGTAGCTGCAGGATGGCACTAAGGTGAAGGGAAAAGCTCCAGAGGACGAACGATTGGTAAGACACTGATCTGCCTAAATCCACCCGAGGGGTAAGTGACTTTTTTAGACCTCTTAGATCTTTATATATGTATAAAATAATTCTGCGCTGCCAAGAAAAAACAAGCAGCTAACACAACCAACAAGATGTTACAAAGAAAAAAACACAATAAGAGCCCTTTCAAACTGGGGCGGTTTGCAGGTGCTATTGCGCTAATAATAGCGCCTGCAAACCGACCCAAAAGTGCCGCTGCTGTGTATCCAGTGTAAATGCCCCGAGGGCTTTCACACTGGAGCGATGCGCTGGCAGGACGGTAAAAAAAGTCCTGCCAGCAGCATCTTCGGAGCGGTGTGTATACCGCTCCTTTACTGCTCCTGCCCATTGAAATCAATGGGACGGCGCGGCTATACCGCCGGCAAAGCGCCTCTGCAGAGGCGCTTTGTGGTGGTATTTAACCCTTTCTCGGCCGCTAGCGGGGGGTAAAACTGCCCCGCTAGCGGCCGCATACCGACGGTAAAACGCCGCTAATAATAGCGGCGTTTTACCGCCGACGCCACCCCCCGCCCCAGTGTGAAAGGGCTCTAAGTGTAGCGCTATAAAAATATATGAAAGCGTCCAATGTAGAAAACATTAAACCAGCATTTCTGAATGAACTAGACAAAGAAGAGTCATCCTTTGAGTGAAATGAGGAGTCTTTAGGAACTGGACACTTCAAGCAGATATGTAAACCATCTGAAGTAGAGACCTGCTCAACACCACCAAAAATGAAGAGGTTTACTAGAATGGATGGACCCAACGGGGCGTACGCCGAGTAGGGTCGGATAGGCTTAGGTGGTGAGTGGCTGTGGGTGGCCCGGAGGGGCGATGTTAATGGAGTGGCCCACACATTGCTGTGTCCCTCAAAATGGTGCCAGAACCAAGAGGTATGAAACAAACGACACGTTACTGTATCCCTCTGGTTCCAGTTTGATCACCTTAATTGCTGCTAGTTCTCCAGTGTTGACATTCCGAGCCTCTCTACCAGGTGTGCTCTAGCTGCTGCAGTAAGTGGCTGTGGAAGAGACAGTCTATCAGCAGGATATACAGAGTGTCACATGATACAAAGCCACAACTAAACCCAGAATACCAGGGGATCTGCAGACAACAGAGCAACATGGTAGAGAGGCTCGGAATGTCAACACTGGAGAACTAGCAGCAATTAAGGTGATCAAAGTGGAACCAGAGGGATACAGTAACGTGTCGTTTGTTTCATACCTCTTGGTTCTGGCACCGTTTTGAGGGACACAGTAACATGTGGGCCACTCCATTAACATCGCCCCTCCGGGCCACCCACAGCCACTCACCAGCTAAGCCTATCCGACCCTACTCGGCGTACGCCCCGTTGGGTCCATCCATTCTGGTAAGCCTCTTCATTTTTGGTGGTGTTGTGCATGTCTCTACTTCAGATGGTTTACATATCTGCTTGAAGTGTCCAGTTCCTAAAGACTCCTCATTTCACTCAAAGGATGACTCTTCTTTGTCTAGTACATTCAGAACTGCTGGTTTAATGTTTTCTACATTGGACGCTTTCATATATTTTTATAGCGCTACACTTATTGTGTGTTTTTCTCTTAGATCTGCATGACTTACAAGACACTGTATAATACAGTCACATCTACCCGGTTCAACTAATCAAGGAAGAGTGGTAACTAGTAACATCCTATCAGACCTCTAGCCGTCCATAACAACTTTATTGGTCTCTGGTGGTTTCTTTACCTAAGGGTGCGGGAAATGGATATACTACGCATAATGATCGGGGATTTACGCATCCCGTATTCTATTTGATACCATGTAGACTCCAGGGAACTGCAGACTACGAGGCTACAGCCAGTGACTCACCATACATTTCACTTGCCCGGAACACCATAGACTCTGTGGCGTTAGCTAGTGATTCACTTGTCGCGGACACTGGCTGCAAGGACCTTTTTCTGTCCACATTCACCCTGTTATTTGGCATTTCTATATTAATCTTTTTTTTGGACTTGCCCAAAGACTATTCTTGGTTGTTTATTTTGAACAATACATGATTCTTGAAAGAGCTGATCACATTAACCTGCGGAGACGAACTGTCTGGTCACCAGGTCTGCCTTAAAGCGGGGGTCCACCTATCTATCGTTTTGTTTTTTTTTTTAGTTCATTCACAAACTTTTCTTCTCAGCATTACATACTCACATATTGTGTGTAATATGTCTGCCTGTGTCAGATTTCGTCAGAAAGAATAACTTATATTATTCACTGCAGGCGGTTTCCATCTTCATTGTGGGCATTTGAAGCCCACAAGCATTTATTTCCTGGATGTGGTGAATGCTGTGCTCCCAGCATTCACCGCTCGTTCCCGCACATGCTCAGTGGCATCCTGGGAAGCCTGAGACTAGCTCCCAGGAGTCTGGGAGAGGCTAGAAACACGCCTACTCCCACGGGAGGAGAACCAGGAAGTGCAAAGAAGAATAGAAAAATAAAAGGTAATTACGTCGATTTAAATTTTTTTAAGCGGCATGTCAGCATCTAGGCAAGGAAGAGAATACATACAGATATTGTTCAAAATTTGGGTGGAACTCCGCTTTAAGTGTTGTGTTAATTAACATGTTAATTATATTATTGTCTTTTATGTTTTTGCTAGTGGGGAGGGGGGGTATCCATGAGTCAGCCCTACCTTGTTATCTAACCCCTTGTGTTAAATGTGTATTAAAAAGGCTGTATTCTGTCCAATAAAGCATTCAAGATTTTACAAGCTAATTTCGGCTAGACTTGTATTCAATGCAGCTATAATAATATATCTCTCTGATGGTCAGACTGGAGGAAGCGATGTTACTGACGGAAGCACTCAGTGGAGTGTGGGATAGGATCCGTCACAATTGGTGGCAAGCTCTGGGATGCTTCCTCTTGCCTAGGCACACCCAAATCACCACCGGGACCCCCTGCTCCTAACAGCAGATGGAACATCACTACAAAAGACTCAAGCGCAGCACCTTGAAGGATCTTTTGGAAGCCCGTGGAAAAGTCTCCAGCAACAAATCCAAAGCGACTCTCATCACCGAACTAATGGAGATTGACCAGGCCAGCAACCCACCAGCAGATACCCCAGAGGCGACAGAGTTCCAGCGTGATGTCCAGTGGCGACTGGCCTTGTATGGTACTCACCCCCCGCAGGAGGTTATCAGTCAAGTGTTACGAGAGGTGTCCCAGCTGCGAATGGTTGAACTCCAGCGGGACCAAGGAGCGTCAGTTATGTTGAACCGGGAAGCTCCAGCGGCCCGCAAAAAGCTACCCTATGCCGCCTTCCGCATGTTTCAAGATGGCGAAGATGAGATGGATGTTTACCTGCAAATGTTTGAGCGGCAATGCAGTCTCCAAGGTGTCAATAAAGCAGATTGGGTCACGCTCCTGGTCAGCCGTCTCACAGGAAGGGCTGCAGAGGCATACAATAATGTCCCTGATGAGATCAGCCAGGACTATGACCGGGTAAAAGAAAGACTATTGGCTCGCTTCGGCATTACTCCAGAGGCACACCGTTTGAGGTTTTGCAACCTCCGCCGAAAGGAGAGAGAGCCTTAGACAGAATGGGCTCATCAAATGACCCGAGCAGCGGAGAGTTGGATGACCGGGTGCCAAGCTGTTACCATGGCAGATGCGCTCCAGCTAATCCTCCTGGAACAATTCTACAATCATACCCCATATGAAGTTAGAGACTGGGTAAAGGATCGGCGGCCAGTCACAGTAGATGAAGCTGCCACCCTAGCTGACCAATACGTGGATTCAAGGCGGACTGTACAACCAGAGCCTAAGACCCCAGCTCGGCCTGTCCCCAACATTCCACGGAGCGTTGCCCCTCCACACCAGCCGTCGATCCCCGGCCCCACTCAGCTACCATCTTCACGAGGAAAAGGGGACCTCTGCTACAGATGCAACCAAGCAGGGCATGTTAGGAGGTATTGTCCGTAGAATGTTTCCCAGGACGCGCGGAACAACAGGCCCCTTGGACCTGCCCGGGCTGCTGCACACTGTCTGGAGAGAGATGATGTGACTTACCCAAGCGAGGAGAATATTGGAATTCTACATGAGGCAGACCCTGTGCAAGCTACCACTACAGATAATCATTTGCACCATCGACAAGCTGTGTGGAGTAATGGTCGGGCTGCCCAGGGACTGCGGGACACGGGAGCTACTATTACCCTGATACAGTCCCGAATGATAAACCCGGCAGAGCAGACGGGACGGTCTGTGGCTATGCGGGTGGCCGGGGGAAATGTTATGCGGGTCCCCACTGCCAGGGTTCACCTTGATTGGGGTTCGGGGGCCAAAAAAGTGGAAGTGGGAATAATGCAGAACTTACCTGCAGAGGTTTTGTTGGGCAACGATTTGGGACATTTAAATTCAGCCTTCTCCCTGGATGTATCCCCGGAAGCTTATCCTGTTACCACCCGCCAGCAAGCCCGGATGGAGGTGCGCTCCCTCGAGGACGGGACCCAGGTAAGACCTGTCACCCCTGACCTAGACTGTACTACCCCAACTATCCCTACCCCGACTTGGGCTTCTCCCCAAGACTTTGCTCAGGCAACTCTTAGCGACCCTTCCTTAGCTAGCTATAGGGAAAAAGCCGGATTGGACCCTGGGGGGTTGGAGGGGGAGCGAATAGAGTGGGTCCAGGGATTACTCTATCGGGTTATTGAGGGAAAGACAGCTTCCCATCCACCCAAGCGGCAGCTGGTTGTGCCGCAGAAATATCGGCATGACCTGCTGCGCATTGGGCATGACATACCCTTAGCTGGACACCTGGGGATGTCCCGGACCCTCCACCGTCTGACTCAGTCGTTTTTTTGGCCAGGGATTACAGGGGATGTCCGACAGTATTGCCGGACCTGTGACACATGCCAGCAGGTGGGTAAGCATGGGGGCCCACTGAAAGCTCCCCTACACCCTTTACCGATCATTGATGAACCCTTTAGCCGCATTGCCGTAGACCTGGTTGGACCATTGCCCAGACCTAGTCCTTCTGGGAAGAGATATACCCGTACTGTGGTGGATTATGCCACCCGGTATCCGGAGGCCATTCCCCTGGCAAATATCCATGCAGAAACTGTGGCTGATGCTTTGCTCCGGATCTTTTCCAGGGTGGGTTTCCCTCAGGAAATCATCTCTGACCAGGGGACCCAGTTCACTGCTGAGCTCACTCAGCAGTTATGGAGGCTCTGTGGGATAAAGCCCCTACAGAGCTCTCCCTATCACCCCCAGACCAACGGACTGTGTGAGAGGTTCAATGGAACACTGAAACAGCTGCTTAGGACATTTGCAACCTCTCACAGGGATTGGGAGAGATATCTGCCACATCTTCTCTTTGCTTATCAGGAGGTGCCGCAGGAATCTACCGGGTTCTCCCCATTTGAGTTACTGTATGGGAGGCGGGTGAAGGGGGCCCCTAGATCTAGTCAGAGCCCACTGGGAAGGGGGAATTGATCCCCAAGGGTCCTCTATCGTATTATACGTTCTTGAGTTTAGGGACAGACTGAAGGAGCTCACGGACACTGTCCAGGAGAACCTTTGAGCTGCCCAAAGGCGGCAGAAATGATGGTACGATCGTACTGCTCGGAACCGCACTCTGGAGGTTGGGCAGAAGGTTCTTGCCCTCAGGCCAACCAAGCAGGACAAGTTACAGGCCACTTGGCAGGGACCTTACCGGGTTGTGGCAAAGCTCTGTGACACAACCTACCTAGTGGCTAAATGTTCGGTTGAGTCCGACGGACCTTTCATGTGAACATGTTGAAAGCATACTGGGAAAGATCAGGAGAGTTAGCCGCTATATGTGCTCTAGCTGTGGAAGATTCTGAGAATCTTCCCCTGCTGGTGCTCCCGGAGCTAAATAGAATTACTGCAGGGATAGAGACGATAAAGCTTGAGGACCAGCTAGGGCCGACGCAGAGAGAACAAGCTAGACAGGTCCTTAGTCAGAGAAGGGAAATATTCTCCACAGTCCCTGGGTACACTACTATGGCAGTGCACCGTGTGGAGACCCCGGGACAACTGCCACTAAGACAGGCGGCTTACCGGATACCTGACGCAGTGAGAGAGGGGATGCGTCATGAGATTAAGGAGATGCTTGAGTTGGGAGTCATTGAGCCATCCAGCAGCCCCTGGGCTTCCCCGGTGGTCCTTTTACTGAAGCGGGATGGTACAACTCGCTTCTGTGTAGACTACCGCAGATTAAATGAGTGCACCACCACTGATGCTTACCCTATGCCCCGGGTCGATGATCTGTTAGATCGCATTGCTCGGGGAAAATTCCTGACAACCCTTGACCTATGCAAAGGGTACTGGCAAATTCCTCTGGATGCGGAATCTATTCCGAAATCAGCGTTCATTACCCCATTTGGCTTATACCAGTCTAAAGTAATGCCATTTGGGATGAAGAATGCACCGGCGACTTTCCAGAGGATGGTAGACCAACTCCTTGATGGCCTCCAGGACTATGCTTGTGCATATCTGGACGACATTGCGATCTACAGTGATACCTGGGAGGACCATCTGGTTCACCTGGGTGTCGTGTTAGACTGCATCAAGGCTGCAGGACTAACCCTGAAGCCAGAGAAATGCAGCATAGGGATGTCCGAGGTACAGTATCTTGGACATCGAGTAGGCAGTGGACAACAACGACCTGAGCCTGCTAAGATTGAGGCAGTTGCCAAGTGGCCAACCCTCCGTACTAAAACCCAGGTCCTGGCATTCCTCTGCACAGCTGGGTACTATACAAAATTTGTCCCGCAATACAGTTCCATCGCTAAGCCCCTGACAGACCTGACTAAGAAGCACCTTCCCCAACAAGTACTGTGGTCCCCCGAGTGTGAAGCTGCCTTCCAACGATTAAAGAATGCACTAACTTCAGCTCCTGTTCTAGCTGCCCCTGACCCAACCAAACGTTTTTGTGTCCACACAGATGCCTCTACATTCGGGCTAGGGGCAGTACTGAGCCAAGTAGGACCTGATGGCGGTGAGCACCCAGTGACATCAGTCGGAAGCTGCTACCCAGGGAAGTCGGTTATGCAGGTGTGGAGAAGGAGTGTTTGGCGCTGGTGTGGGCTCTCAAGAAATTCCAACCTTATCTCTACGGACGATCTTTTACGGTGCTCACCGACCACAATCCATTAATCTGGCTTAATCGGGTCTCTGGGGATAATGGACGTTTGTTATGATGGAGTTTGGCACTGCAGCCTTACAATTTTACCATACAGTATCGGCCAGGAAAGCATAATGGGAACGCTGATGGACTTTCCCAGCAAACTAAACTAAAAAAATCTCCCGGACAGCCCCAAGCTGACCCGTGGTGGATCTAGTTGGGTCTGCCGGACTATGGGACAGGGGGGGCACTGTCGCGGACACTGGCTGCAAGGACCTTTTTCTGTCCACATTCACCCTGTTATTTGGTATTTCTATATTAATCTTTTTTTTGTTATTTTTTTTGGACTTGCCCAAAGACTATTCTTGGTTGTTTATTCTGAACAATACATGATTCTTGAAAGAGCTGATCACATTAACCTGCGGAGACGAACTGTCTGGTCCCCAGGTCTGCCTTAAGTGTTGTGTTAATTAACATGTTAATTATATTATTGTCTTTTAAGTTTTTGCTAGAGGGGAGGGGGGAGTATCCATGAGTCAGCCCTACCTCGTTATCTAACCCCTTGTGTTAAATGTGTATAAAAAGGCTGTATTCTGTCCAATAAAGCATTCAAGATTCTACAAGCTATTTTCGGCTAGACTTGTATTCAATGCAGCTATAATAATATATCTCTCTAATGGTCAGACTGGAGGAAGCGGTGTTACTGACGGAAGCACTCAGTGGAGTGTGGGATAGGATCCGTCACATCACTATTCACCACTCCCGCCAGGAACAAAATACCAGCCTACCTCCTAACCCAATATAGAAGAAAGGAAGAAGCGGGAGGAAGAAAAAAAAACCCATATATTATCCGCTAAAACCATTGCAAACATAAGCTTACAGAAAACGTTGTGCACAGATTGAAACAGGGGGAAGTAAAAAAAAAAAAAAAGAATAAGTGGACACGGGAGCTGGAGGTGGATAGTGCTAAGTGATTAATAGTGTTTAATAGTGATTAATAGTGTGGACTCTTTGCTGTCTGGGCCCAGCGCACAGCCAAAATCTCCACTGGAGTAGACTCGCCCCCTCCCGGTGGAATGTGATTAGAATTGTCTCTTTTTCTTTTTTTTTTGTGTTTTTTTGTGGTTTTTTTTTGTGGTCTTCTCACACAGGACCTTTCAAAGGATCGCTCACTGGCTGAATAGACCACGGGAGAGGGCTTTCGGCCACAAGAGCAGTTTTGTTTCAGCTCGTAGCTCCGATCCCATCCTACCCGTACTAGATAGGAAAGGGGAAAAGGGATAAAAAAAAAATAAAAATAAAAAAAGGGGAAGGAGAGAGAAGCAGGGAAGGAAGAAGGGGGGGGCGGGAAAAAGAGAGAGAGAGAAAAATGAGAGGTAAATCAAAGGGTTTTCCCAGATCTGGCTGCGGAGACCCTAATTAGGAGAAGAACTCTGAAACCATTACTGGCCTTACTTAAAACTCATGAGGTACAATACTCTTGGGGCTTCCCAGCCTGCCTAAGTGGACACAAAGAAGGTCGCTCAGCAGTATTGAGATTCCCAGAAGAAATGCAAAAATTCTGCCATCGCTTAGATGTCCCATTAGTGGAAATCCCGGGTTGGTGGGAAAAAACAGTAAACCAAGAGTCCACAGAGGAATTAACAGTCTGGAAACCTATCCTCACAGCAAAATGAACCAATATGCCGAAACCAAATAAGACTTATAGGGACTTAGGTCTGATACATCTACATTTATGAGATAGATGGGGGATGGGGTGGGGGCGGCGGGGGGGGGGGGGGTGGTAGCGGGGGGGTGGGGGGGAAGGATGGGCAATGAAAATTCCTAATCCCGGGGGGGAGTATTGGTTCCGATCATGCCCACCTCGAGCTCAACCTCTAGGGGGACAACCGGGAGGCCGGGAGTAGTCGGAGGGGCCACGGTTATCTGGGTCTATGGGAGGCCCGTTTCCCCCAACCAAAGGGGGGGTGGGCGGTCAGGGAGGGGGGTTGGGGGGGCGCGGGAGGTTGAGGGGGGAGGGAGGGGAGGGGGTGGGAGGTAAGTCTGCATTCCATTGTCTACCACTCCTTGGGTCAACCTTGAAGGGTTCTTCACCTTTTGTCTTAGATAAAAAAAAAGACGACTAGTCTAAACATTATCTCATATAACGTAAGGGGTCTTAATTCCCCCACTAAACGTGGGAACATCCTGGGCTAATTAAAACTCCTGAAAGCCGATGTCGCTCTGTTAAAAGAGACGCACCTCTTTCTGGGCAAGAATCAGAGCATTTACTCCAGGGAATACCCGACCTGGTTTTATGGTGATTCCCCGATCAGGGGCGCAAAAGGAGTGGCGATTGGATTCGCTAAGCATGTATTGTTTAAATTAGAGGAGAGACTGGTCGACCCAGAGGGGCGATTTCTGTTTTTAAGAGGTAAACTAAATGGGTCAGCTTGCTCATTAGCGAATGTATACGGCCCAAATAAAAATTCTTGCAGATACTTACTGGGAATTCTTGCAAAGTTTGAGGAATTCAGGCAAAAGGGGGCAAGATTGTACGTTGCGTGCACGGGGGACGGGTGGGTTGTGGCTGAATAAATTAAAAAAGAAGCTGCGCCTAGGTCAACTGGTAGAAGTTTGGAGGACGCAACATTACGATCTAAGAGACTACACTTTCTACTCCCCCGTGCACGCGACGTACTCCAGACTAGACTTCTTCCTCATGGACCATTGTCTTCTGGAGGAGGTCGAGGGCATGGACATTGGTACGATGACCTTCTCTGATCACGCGCCTGTAAGTCTACAGCTGAAAACAGGCAAGCGCAAAAACTGGGTTAAAAGTTGGAGACTTGATGAGGACATCCTCCACGATAGAATAATAGACAAATGCATCAAAGAGGAGCTGGAATTTTTCTTCAAAACGAACGTACTGGGGGAGACATCAGTAGCTACAGTTTGGGAGGCCCACAAGGCCTATATCAGGGGGATCTTTTTGATGGTGGGATCCGAGGTTAAGAGAAGAAAGGAGAAAGACAAAGTAGTCCTTAACCAAGAAATCCATGACCTCAAACAACTACATAAGATAACGGGGGACAAGGAGGTCTTAATGAGCCTACTTAGGAGGAGAGAGGCCTTGCGGGCCCTAATAGAACAAGAAACTCCAAAAACGTATAATCTCGTGAAAAAAGAAAGATACATAGGTGGTAATAGACCTGGGAGATTCCTGGCTAAGGCCCTGAGGAAGAAGAAATCCTCCAACTATATTGACAAAATAAAAACGAAGGCAGGTGACATCAGATTCAAAGACAGTGAGATTGCGGAAACTTTCAGGGACTATTACGGGGAGTTGTACGCCATCAATAAAAAGGACACCCAGGAAGGGAGAGAACAAAAAAATGAGAAAATGAAAAGTTATCTAAAAAATAGCGGTATAACTAAAATCATGGAAATCGATCAACACATTTTAGAGGCCCCCATAACGGAGGAACAAGTAAGAAGAGCCCTTAACCGGTTCAATACAGGGCATTTTCACCCCCTTCCTTCCCAGGCCAATTTTTAGTTTTCAGCACTGTCGCACTTTAAACGACAATTGCGCGTTCGTGCGACGTTGTACCCAAGAAAAATTGAAGTACTTTTTTCCCCACAAATAGACCTTTCTTTTGGTGGTATTTGATCACCTCTGCGGTTTTTATTTTTTGCGCTATAAACAAAAGAAGAGCGACAATTTTGAAAAAAACACAATATTTTTTACTTTTTGCTATACTAAATATCCCAATTTAAAAAAAAAAAAAAAAATTTTTCCTCAGTTTCGGCCGATACGTATTCTTCTACATATTTTTGGTAAAAAAATCACAATAAGCGTATATTGATTGGTTTGCGCAAAAGTTATAGCGTCTACAAAATACGGGATAGATTTATGGCATTTTTAAAAAAAAAATATTTATTTATTTTTTTACTAGTAATAGCGGCGATCGCGATTTTTTTTCGTGACTGCGACATTATGACGGACACATCGGACACTTTTGACACATTTTTGGGACCATTCACATTTATACAGCGATCAATGCTATAAAATTGCATTGATTACTGTGTAAATGTGACAGGCAGTGAAGGGGTTAACCACTAGGGGGACACAAGGGGTTAAGTATGTTTCCTAGGGAATGATTCTAACTGTAGGGGGCGGGGACATACAAGGGGAGGAGACCGATCAGTGTTCCGCTGTACTGGGAACACAGATCGCTCTCCTCACAACTGACAGGACGTGGATCTGTGTGTTTACACACACAGATCCACGGTCCGGCCCGGTTAACGGGCAATCGCGGGTGCCCGGCGGACATCACGGCCGCCGGGCACACGCACCGGGTCCTGAGCAACGCGGCGGCGCGCGCGTGCCCTCTAGACGACCGGGAATCCCAGGCCGTCATATGACGTCCACCCAGGATGGGAGATCCCATCTGTGGACATCATATGTCTATGGCCCGGTGCTGAAGTGGTTAAGGAAACGCCTGTGGGCAAGAGCCAGGACTACTTAAAATACCAGGACTACTTAATCCCCAACATGTGTTCATATATGAACGAAATTGAGGACAAAGGAGAAATGAGGAGAGAAGCTTTGGAGGCTAATATAGCTATTATTCTCAAAGAGGACAAAGACAGTACACAGTGTTCCAGCTACAGACCCATCTCGCTAGTAAACGTTGACACTAAATTATTCGCAAAAGTGCTTGCGGAGAGACTGAAACAAATCATTAGAAAGATTATACACCCTGACCAGGTCGGGTTCATTACGGGCAGAGAGGGTCGAGACAACAGTATTAAAACTGTTGTGTTACACTATGTGATTTATAATGCTCTGTGTCGTTAAGATCTGTTCCCTCTGTCTATCTGAACTCTTTCTCTTACCGTAGATCTGTATATTCTCCTCCCCTTCCTCTCTCTGATTCATTTTGCACAGTATACCTCATTGCTGTAACATCTATACATGTGGCTTACAACTGCAACGTTTTTCTACCTATGGATACCCATCATTAAATGGAACATTCGAGAGGATTCATCGTCTGTCTTTCCATACAGTGAGTTATCCATTGAGTTAAGCTGTCTGAATTGATGTAAGGGATAAATAGATCACCAGGTCATGTAAGCTCTATGTGAAGCTGAAGATAAAGTTTATTGCCTTGTAGTTGAGTCAGAACAGTAGAAAAATGGAGTTCCACAGCCTAATTACAAGATTTCTGCATACAGTACTGTTACAGACAAGATTTACTGGCCTCATTGCAAGAAAGAATAAGTCTGCAGCACATGGAAGCTTCATAACCTGAGTCCAGGCTGCAGGGTGTCATATTACAGTACACAGATCCTGCCTGCTTATCACTGAGACATTCTCTGCCTGTGTCAGCCATGAGTCACCACAGCTCTCAATGTGAATACACAGCCACTCCAACACAAGACACTGAGCCAACTGACTTACCCAAACGCTCAGTCAAACCCACCTGGAAAGTGATGGAGAATTATGAAGCCTTAAGAACTGAATTGTTTAATAGCTTGAAGCTATTTTGGGAAAAGATTGCTTCTGAATCAAATACAGTGTCTGTTGAAGGTGAATTACTGACACTAGAGGGCGCCATTAAACGACTCTCTATCTCTTATGAGCTCAGCTTACCAGTGACAAGTTCATTAATGTCATACAAAATATCAACACAGAACCTTCATTCGAGGAATTAAAGAATTTCAAGGCTCTTAATCTGGAAAGAGACAGTTTTATCCAGCAAACCAAATTAAAAGCAGAAGCAAAGTTAAAGCTGCTACAGGACACTGCATCTCACAGATCTGTTTCCACCAAACATTCTAAAAGGTCTTCTAGAAATCATAGTTCAAGATACTCAACACTCAGTGAGCGACTTATTAGTGCCCGCGCTGAAGCGGAAGCCAGCAAGGTGCAGGTCGCATATGCAGAAAAGAGAGCAGAGTTGGAAGCTCAAACAGCACGTCAAAGAGCAGAGTTGGAAACTGAGTCAGTGCTTCAGACCGCACGTCAAAGAGCAGAGTTGGAAGCTCACACAGCACGTCAAAGAGCAACTATAGAAATCTTAAATGAACAGTGTAAACATGACGCAGCTATGGCAAGACTAAGGGTTCTAGTGCAAGCTATCAGTGCAGACGAAGGTGCAAGTGAGAAAGACAGCATCAACCTAAACATAGCAGATATGGAAGATCTCCTCAAACGCACTAAAGACTATGTCCTAAGCCACTGCAGCATACACTCCATTCTCTCCAATGCTCCTGGCAACTCCTTCACAGCTCCAAGTTAAAGAGGTTCCAGCAACTTCCTGCATGCAAAATCACTCCAATGCATTTCCTGCCTGCCTACCTAACCTTCCTTCTTATGTCACAGAGCATCAGAGCAAGCTGCAAGCAAGTCATCAATTTCCTGTCATCGGTACAGCATTGAGTCAACGTACCAATGGAACAACCGACTTCAAGCAAGCAACCCACCTGAACCCATCTGCTGCACCATATTTACCTGTGTCCTTTAACAATAATGTCAAAGATAGTGCAATCAGCACCATTCAGCCAACAGCATTTCACATAAAGGCAGAGACAACTGAGACAGCAGAGTTTGTGAGGTACATACTTCGCAGAGAGCTCACAAAGACTGGTCTTACAAGTTTTGATGACCAACCTGAGAACTACAGAAGTTGGAAATGTGCTTTCAGAACTGCAATCAGCGATCTTGGCATTACAGCGGCTCAAGAATTGGATCTGCTGATTAGATGGCTTGGTCCTCTATCTGCTGCACGTGTTAAACCATTAAGATCAGTTTTCGTGGACAATCCTACAGCAGGCCTCATAGCTGCATGGGAGCGACTAGAGCAAAGTTATGGCAGTCCAGAAGCTATAGAAAATGCCTTGTTCGTGCGTCTGGAAACCTTTCCAAAGATATCTGGTAAGGACAACAAGGAGTTCCAGAGACTGAGTGACCTTCTGCTTGAGCTTCAGCTAGCCAAGGCAGACCCAAAACTACCTGGATTCAGTTACCTTGACACTGCAAGAGGGGTAAACCCAATCGTCTCCAAGCTCCCGTATGGTGTACAAGAGAAATGGTCTGCACTAGGATCATCATACAAAAAAGAGAACAAAGTTTCCTTCCCTCCATTCTCTTTCTTCTGCAACTTCATCAGGAAAATCGCAGAGACCAAGAATGATCCAAGTTTTTCCTACGGTGAGTACAGTCTCTTCTCACCATTTTCTAAGAGTACCAGTCTTCAGGGCAACTATAGAAGCCATAGAGGCCCAGTATCCGTGAAAAAGACTGACATCCTTCCCACTCCTACCACAGTGGTGGCCACGGACAGACAGAGTAGGAAGATTGAAAACCCTAACAGAGAGTGTCCCATTCACAAGAAGCCACACCCCCTCAAAAAATGTATTGGCTTCAGGAAAAAGCCTCTGGAAGAGCGTAAGGAGCTTTTAAAGACATTTAGGGTATGTTTCAGGTGCTGTGCTTCTACCGAACATTTTGCAAGGGACTGTAATGTATCCATCAAGTGCATAGAGTGTGGCTCCGAAGAGCATGTGCAAGCCCTACATCCGCTTGAGCCCAGCTCTGCACAACCTGCTAACGCTCCTTCCAGGTTAACGCATAGCGGGGCGAATACAGACCAAGTGCCTAATTCTACCATAATTTCTTCATCCTGCACTGAAGTTTGTGGAGAAGACCGCTGTGATAAGTCCTGTGCTAAAATATGCTTGGTGAACATATACCACAAGGACCAACCAGGAAAGACTCTAAAGGCCTATGCTATCTTAGACGATCAGAGCAATAGATCGCTTGCAAAATGAGAACTGTTTAATCTATTTGAAATAAAAGGCAAAGCTCATCCTTACACCTTGGGTACCTGTAGTGGAACTACAGAGATTTGTGGAAGAAGGGCTCATGGACTCATGGTATCTTCTCTCAAAGGTAACTTGCAATTACCCCTACCTACATTTGTAGAGTGCAATCAGATACCTGCTAACAGGGAAGAAATCCTACTCCAGCTGCTGATTTCCATCACCCTCACCTGAAGGTAATAGCAAATGAGATACCGCCGCTTGACAAAGATGCTCAGATACTTCTTCTGTTAGGAAGAGACATTCTAAGAATTCACAAGGTACACAGACAAGTCAGTGGACCCCCAGATGCCCCATTTGCTCAGCGCATGGATCTAGGGTGGGTCATCATAGGCAATGTCTGTATAGGCAAAATGAAGAGACCTACCAACATTTCGTCATTCAAGACAAATGTTCTGCCAAATGGCCGAAACACTTACTTTGAGCCATGCCCACATCACTACTGGGTGAAAGAGAAGATAGCCAGCCACAGATGGCAACATGGTATCTCAGGTAACACAAGCCCTTTCTCCTGCCACGATGACGACTTCGGCTCTACAGTGTTTAATACAACCAGTGAAGATGACATACTGGCTCCTTCAACGGAAGATAAAGAATTCATCAAGGTAATGGACAATGAGTTCTTTCAAGACGACTCCAATAACTGGGTAGCACCCCTACCTTTTCGTCTCCCAAGAGAGAGACTGCCCAACAACTTGCAACAGGCCATCAGTAGATTCTCCTCCTTACAACGAAACTTAAGCAGGAAACCAGAGATGCAAAGACACTTTGTGGACTTTATGCAAAATATATTTGACAGAGATCATGCAGAGCCTGCACCCCCACTAAAGGAGGGAGAAGAATGCTGGTACCTGCCATCCTTTGGCGTGTATCACCCACGTAAACCAGACCAAATCAGAGTTGTCTTTGATTCTAGTGCTCAGCATGAAGGTGTTTCTCTCAACAACATGCTCCTTACAGGGCCTAACTTGAACAACAGTCTAATAGGAGTCTTGATTTGCTTCAGACAAGAGCCTGTAGCAGTTATGGTAGACATGCAACAGATGTTTCACTGCTTCATTGTCAGAGAAGACGACAGAAACTACTTCAGGTTTATATGGCACAAAGACAATGACATCCACAAGGACATTCGAATGAAGGTACATGTCTTTGGTAACAGTCCTTCTCCTGCAGTGGCAACTTATGGGCTAAGGAGAACAGCTCAGACTGGAGAAGAAGAATATGGATCTGATGCTCGTCAGTTTGTTGAAAGAAACTTCTACGTTGATGACGCACTCAAGTCTTTTCCAACCGCTAAAGAAGCGATTGATCTCCTCACCAGAACAAAGGAGATGCTGGCTACAGCAAACCTTAGACTGCACAAGATTATATCCAACAGCCAGGAACTTATGAATGCCTTTAACTCTGAGGACTATGCCACCAGTCTAAAAAACCTTGATTTGGGTACAGATGTGCCTCCTGTACAGCGAAGTCTGGGTTTGTTGTGGAACATCGAACAAGACACATTCACCTTCCAAGTGTCAACTTGTGACAAACCCTTCACTAAGAGAGGAGTTCTGTCGGTGGTGAATAGCATCTATGACCCACTCGGTTTCCTTGCTCCAGTTACCATTCAAGGTAAGATTCTGCTAAGACAGTTATCTACTGAGAACATAGACTGGGATACTTCCTTACCTAGTGAGAATCAACACAAGTGGGAAAGGTGGAGACATTCTTTGAAGTCACTAGGAAAACTTCAGATTTCCTGTTGCTATGTTCCAGGTTCTATTTCAGCTGTTTACCGGAGGGAAATTCATATTTTCTCAGATGCATCAGTTGAAGCTATTGCTACAGTAGCCTATTTGAAGACCTCTGAAATGAATGGGGAATCACACTGTAGTTTTGTCCTAGGCAAGGCAAAACTCACTCCCAAACCTGCACATACCATACCAAGACTTGAACAGCCGTGCTAGCAGTAGAAATTGCCGAAGTCATACGAAGTGAAATGGACACTAGAATTGATTCTTTCACCTTCTATACAGACAGTAAGGTAGTACTTGGTTACATATACAACCAAACAAAACAGTTTCATGTGTATGTCAGCAACAGGGTTGAACGTATTAAGAGATTCTCCCTACCAAGTCAATGGCATTACGTTCCCACTGAACTCAATCCAGCTGACTGTGGGACCAGAGCCGTGTGATCTGATGTTCTTCAGGACAGCTTATGGCTGTCACCTCCAAGGTTTTTGTGTGAGGACTCCTACTCACCCCCTACTGACAACACCTATGGGTTAGTAAGTCCTGAAGATGATAAGGAAATAAGAACTGTGAACATCTCACTCCACACTTCTGTAAATACAAAACAGAAGCTGCGGTCACACCGCTTTGAGCATTTTTCCACCTGGTCATCTGCTGTAAGAGCCATCGCTTGCCTAATTCATATTGCTCGCAGCTTTAGGAAGAACCCTGCGGCAGAGTGTTGTGGTTGGCACAGCTGTTCTGGACACTTTACAGCAGCAGATATTTCACACACAGAAGAGGTAATAATCTGTTGTGTGCAACAAGAGGTGTATCAGGAGGAATTCGAGAGAATCAGAAATGGAACTGAATTGTCTAAAAACAGTTCTCTCTTCAATCTAAATCCTGTAGTTGACGCCAATCAGCTGCTGAGAGTTGGTGGCCGTATAACTAAATCCGACTTATGCAGCAAAGAAAAGAATCCAATAATTATACCAGGTCAACATCATGTTACTACCCTTCTGGTTCGTCATCACCATGAACTGGTACATCATCAAGGACGTCAGTTTACAGAAGGTGCCATCAGGTCAGCTGGCTTGTGGATTATTTGTATGAAAAGGTGTATCTCCTCCTTGCTTTCCAGATGCGTCAAGTGCCACAAGTTAAGAGGAAAACATCAACAGCAACAAATGGCAAGTCTTCCAGCTGATCGCCTAAGTACAGATCCACCTTTCACCTATGTTGGAGTAGATGTTTTCGGCCCATGGTCCGTCATTACTCGGAGAACTCGTGGTGGAGCTGCCAATAGTAAAAGGTGGGCTGTATTGTTTACCTGTCTCAGCATCCGAGCAATACACATAGAAGTAATAGAGTCTATGGATTCTTCTTCCTTCATCTGCGCTCTACGAAGATTCTGTTCTATCAGAGGACCAGTTAAGCAGCTGAGATCTGACTGTGGTACCAACTTCGTTGGAGCATGTAAAGAGCTACAATTGGACAATTTCCTGGCCAATAATGGATGTACTTGGTTGTTTAATCCTTCACATTCTTCACATATGGGAGGATCTTGGGAACGAATGATTGGAGTAGCACGAAGAATTCTCGACTCCATGTTGCAGACTCACAAGTCTTTACCACTCACCCATGATACTTTGTCTACCTTTCTCGCTGAAGTGTGTGCTATAGTGAACGCAAGACCTTTAGTGGTGGTATCTTCAGATCCTGATGCTCCAGTGATCCTTACTCCAGCTTCGCTCCTTACTCAAAAGATTGGGACTGCTGTCATATCTTCAAGTGAGATTGAACCCAGGGATATCTACAGGCGTCAATGGAAACAGGTGTACCATCTCGCCAATGTGTTTTGGCATCGCTGGAGGAAGGAGTATCTTCATCACCTTCAAGGTCATAACAAATGGCAAACATCTAAGCCTAATCTTAAGGTTGGAGATCTCATCCTTCTAAAAGACAAGGAAGTTTGTCGGAATGAGTGGCCTATGGGTCTTATTACCAAGGTTATGCCCAGTGACGATAACAAGGTCCGGAAGGTAGAAGTCAAGGTAACCAAGGGAGGATCCACACGAACTTTCACTCGACCAATTACTGAGTTAGTACTCCTTTTGCCAGGTGAGTGACTTATGCAAGGACTAGCCATGCTGTTGGCATGGCGGGGAGTACATTGCTGCTATCTACAGGTTCTACCTTGAATTTTGGAATTCTTTGAAGACGTCATATGTCGGACTACATGTTCTTCAATCCTGTTGGACTTATGTTTATACTTGCTTGTTGCATGTTTTTCATTACAGGTTCCAGGACATTTAACAGTATTGGACTTATTGAATATATATATAATTGTTTATGGTTATGAAATCTAAAGATTTCAGACGGGCAGTGTTGTGTTACACTATGTGATTTATAATGCTCTGTGTTTTTTAAGATCTGTTCCCTCTGTCTATCTGAACTCTTTCTCTCACCAAAGTTCTGTATATTCTCCTCCCCTTCCTCTCTCTGATTCATTGTGCACAGTATACCTCATTGCTGTAACATCTTTACATGTGGCTTACAACTGCAACGTTTTTCTACCTATGGATACCCATCATTAAACGGAACATTCAAGAGGATTCATCGTCTGTCTTTCAATACAGTGAATTATCCATTGAGTTAAGCTGTCTGAATTGATGCAAGGGATAAATAGATCACCAGGTCATGTAAGCTCTATGTGAAGCGGAAGATAAAGTTATTGCCTTGTAGTTGAGTCAGAACAAAAACGCTTTTAGTCACACAGAAAATTAAAGAGAGTTGACCCCCAGGTCTACTTCTGTCTATAGACACTGAAAAAGCGTTTGACAGAGTAGACTGGGGCTTCATGATGTGTACCCTTGAGGAGATAGGAATTAGGCAAAGAGCCCTCAGATGGATCAAGGCATTATACTCCCGACCCACAGCGAGAGTGAGGATCAATGGCTTACTCTCGGAGCCATTTGAAATGTTCAATGGCACGAAGACAGGGGTGCCCACTCTCCCTGTTGCTCTTCATATTGGCTCTTGAACCACTACTCTCTAGGATCAGGCTAAACCCGGACATTAGTGGGGTAAAGATCGGCATAGATGAGTACAAACTGGCCGCCTATGCGGACGATATCTTGCTTTATGTTACGCGCCTGAGGATATCCCTTCCGAACATTATTTCCACACTAACAGATTACGGGAAGCTCTCTAATTTTAGGGTCAACCCGACTAAATCGGAAACATTGGATATCAATGGGGCAAACTCAGAGATAAGGCATACCAAAAATGTTTCCTATTTATTTGGGGGGAAAAAGAACTCAAATATCTGGGGGTCAAAATAACCACAACTAAAGAGGCCCTATTCCAGGCGAACTTTATGTCCCTTCTCAATGAAATAAAGCAAGAGCTAAACAGAATAACACACAGTCAGGTATCCTGGTAGAATCAATATATATAAAATGGTTATACTACTCAAAATCACATACAAAATGCAGATGCTCCCAGTGGCACTTCCACAGGCATACCTCAGGAGTCTACACACAATGTTCCTAAAATGTATTTGGAGAGGAAAAAAACCTTGCTTAAACTTTGCACAGCTAACTAAAGAAAAGGGAAAGGGAGGGTGGGGAGCACCAGACATTAGGAAGTATTATGAGGCAATTGCCTTAGCACGGGTAATTGATTGGGTGAACAACAATAAAGATAAACACTGGGTAAAAATGGAAAACACAATCAGTGACAGTAGGTTAAACAAGATAGTATGGATCCCCCCCACTTAAGAAACCGGAACACAGCACATTACTAGACACGCACTTAAGATATGGGATTCACTGCACAAAAGGGAGGGCTGGGGGTACAACTCACCCCTAATCCCACTTAAGGACTCAGAATACTTTGCACCAGGGAAGGAGGAGTGGTTTGGAAAGTGGATACTGGAGGAAAACGCCCAACTAAAAGATGTGATGAACCAGGATAGAATTTGTACATTCCAGGAAAATATTATTCTGTTAATGTTACAACGGGACTTTGTCTGCCGCAAGAACAGTTGATTCGGAAGGCCGGAGAGGGTCGTGTATCGCCTGCAGCAGCAGTGGAGGAGCTCCCGTCCGATTCGGCTGAATCGGAGCCACCAGGAGATCAGGTAGGATCTACTGAGAAAGTTTGTAATCTGGCTGGGGACCTAGGGAGTGTAGAAGTTATTGTCCAGTCTTTGGAGAAAACCCCTGAGGAGCCGGTTAACAGCGAACCCTTTGATTTGCCCATCTGGAAGGAGCCTAAGTTACAGGAGGGGGATCCCTCGGGTGAGCCGGACAGGGTAAACGAAAATCGATTGGGGATCACCACAGATCTTGCAGAAATACGGATCGATGGACAATCTATTCGAATGGTCATCCCCTGAAGAGTTTAGTTCAAGTAGTGAGGAAGAATGTTTTGTTGAAAGCTCAACTTCAGTGGAGGCTTCCACAGGAGTGTCCAATACAGTTAAAGTTCCAGTACCCCCGTTTAATGTGTCAGATACTACCGTTCCTAGCAGGCTAGCTACGTTCCAGCAATGGGTGAGTAGAGCTACTGACGCTTATGTTTTGCCTGGTAGAGGAAGGGCTAAAGACTTGCCTAGACTCTCTTAATTCCAGAGAGAGGTTCAGCAAAAGGTAGCTCAAGAATGGGGCTTTGATTACCCCTATGTCTCGGAACAAATTATGGACGTTGTAGAAAGTTCCCGGGAGACATGGGAGGATGAACTTGTTTGGGACTATCTTCATGTTCCCAAGCCAAAGAGGACACCTGACAGTGAGGTTTGGGTCCGGTTCAAGGATATTCATCGGGAGTGGAAGCTTGGAAGAGCGATTCACAAAGACAGAGTATTAGTGGTAAAGGCTGGACAAAATACCCGCAGTTACTCTATCTCGGTGAGAGGACCGGGAGATAGTCGAAGGAGGTTGCCTGACCCGAGATATTATTTGTGAGCAGGATTGCATTCACAAGTATATGTTTTCTACCCAGATTGACTGCAGGATGGCAGATGGGTTAGGGTGGGTTTTCCTCAAGTAAACTGTTAACAGGGCCAATCCTGGACGGGGTGCACGGGGTGCAGTGCACCCGGGTGCCACAGAGGTGGGGGCGCTGAAGCGCCAGAGTGCTCCCCTCCCTCCTCCTCCTCCTCTTCCTTGTCTGTAGGCGGCTCTCTCTGCTGGTCGCCGCCGCTGCCGCTGTGTTTCCTGCCGAGTGCCGAAGCCCATCCCCCCTCCCTCTTCCTGTCAGAGGAGGAGAGCGAAATGAGATCAGAGCGGCTGTCTCTGTGTGAGAGACCAGCCGCGCAGTGACATCACTGGGGGGGGGTGGCCCGTGCCATGCCCAACGTGTTTCAGTTCTCCTGTGTCTCACTCCTGCCTGCTGCCCAAGCCTGACACGCTCCACCCGGGCGGCGCGGCTGCACACTGTCCTCTCCTCTCCAGCTGTCGCCCAGGTGTTTTAAATTAGCCTAATATAGGGGGGTGGTTTGTCCTGGGGGGTCTATACTAATGTAGGGGGAGGGGTTTGTCCTGGGGGGTCTATACTAATGTAGGGAGAGGGTTTGTCCTGGGGGTCTATACTAATGTAGGGGGAGGGGTTTGTCCTGGGGGGGGTCTATACTAATGTAGGGGGAGGGGTTTGTCCTGGGGGGTCTATACTAATGTAGGGGAGGGTGGTTTGTTCTGGGGGGGCTATACTAATGTAGGGGGGGTGGTTTCGTCCAGGGGGTCTATACTAATGTAGGGGGGGTGGTTTGTTCTGGGGGGTCTATACTAATGTAGGGGGGTGGTTTGTCCTGGGGGTCTATACTAATGTAGGGGGGTGGTTTGTTCTGGGGGGGTCTATACTAATGTAGGGGGTGGTTTGTCCTGAGGGGGTCTATACTAATGTGGGGGGTGGTTTGTCCTGGGGGGGTCTATACTAATGTAGGGGGAGGGGTTTGTCCTGGGGGGTCTATACTAATGTAGGGGGAGGGGTTTGTCCTGGGGGTGGTTTGTCCTGGGGGGGTCTATACTAATGTCAGGGGGTGGTTTGTTCTGGGGGGTCTATACTAATGTAGGGGGGGTGGTTTGTCCTGGGGGGGTCGATACTAATGTAGGGGGGTGGTTTGTCCTGGGGTGTTGATACTAATGTAGGGGGAGGGGTTTGTCCTGGGGGGGTCTATACTAATGTAGGGGGTGGTTTGTCCTGGGGGGTCTATACTAATGTAGGGGGGTGGTTTGTTCTGGGGGGGTCTATACTAATGTAGGGGGGTGGTTTGTCCTGGGGGTCTATACTAATGTAGGGGGATAGTTTCGTCCTGGGAGGAGTCTATACTAATGTAGGGGGGGTTTGTTCTGGGGGGGTCTATACTAATGTAGGGGGGGTGGTTTGTCCTGGGGGGTCTATACTAATGTAGGGGGGGTGGTTTGTCCTGGGGGGGTCTATAGTAATGTAGGGGGGTGGTTTGTCCTGGGGGGTCTATACTAATGTAGGGGGGGTGGTTTGTCCTGGGGGGTCTATACTAATGTAGGGGGGTGGTTTGTCCTGGGGGGTCTATACTAATGTAGGAGGGTGGTTTGTCCTGGGGGGTTGATACTAATGTAGTGGGTGGTTTATCCTGGGGGTCTATACTAATGTAGGGGGGTGGTTTCGTCCTGGGGGTCTATACTAATGAAGGGGGGTGGTTTGTTCTGGGGGGTCTATACTAATGTAGGGGGATGGTTTGTCTTGGGGTCTTTACTAATGTAGGGGGTGGTTTGTCCTGGGGGGTCTGTACTAATGGAGGGGGTGGTTTGTCCTGGGGGTCTCTACTAATGTAGGGGAGGTAGTTTGGCCGGGGGGGTCTGAACTAATGGAGGGGGGTAGTTTGTCGGGGGGTCTGTACTAATAGAGGGGTGGTTTGTTCTGGGGGGTCTGTACTAATAGAGGGGGGGTGGTTTGTCCGGGGGGTCTGTACTAATGGAGGGGGGGTTTGTCCTAGGGGTCTGTACTAATAGAGGGGGAGGTAGTTTGGCCGGGGGGTCTGTACTAATGGAGGGGGGTGGTTTGTCGGGGGTCTGTACTAATAGAGGGGTGGTTTGTTCTGGGGGTCTGTACTAATAGAGGGGGTGGTTTGTTTTGGGGGGTCTGTACTAATGGAGGGGGTGGTTTGTTCTGGGGGGTCTGTATTAATGGAGGGGGGTGGTTTGTTCTGGGGGGGTTTGTACTAATGGAAGGGGGTGATTTGTTCTGGGGGGTCTGTACTAATGGAAGGGGGAGGTTTGTTCTGGGGGGGCTGTACTAATGGAGGGGGGGTGGTTTGTTCTGGGGGGTCTGTACTAATGGAGGGGGGTGGTTTGTCCTGGGGGGTCTACTAATGGAGGAGGGGTGGTTCTGTACTAATGGAGAGGGGT
Source organism: Aquarana catesbeiana (assembly GCF_042186555.1). NCBI lineage: Eukaryota > Metazoa > Chordata > Amphibia > Anura > Ranidae > Aquarana > Aquarana catesbeiana. The sequence goes on from NC_133329.1 coordinate 160,656,977, forward strand.
GGTTTGTCTTGAGGGGGGTCTATACTGATAGAGGGGGGTGTTTTGTCCTGGGGGTCTATACTGATGGGGGGTCTGTACTGAGAGAGGGGTTTATACTTAGTGGGGGGGTCTGCACTGATGAATGGGGGGTTTGTACTGAGGGGCGACTATAGTTGGTGACACCATGTTTTACAGCACTGGGTGACACCAAGCCTAGTGACGCCACTGCAGCCGCGGGCTCTTATTTCCTCTCTCCCTCTCCTCCTTGCGCGCGCTGCTGTACAGTCTCTGACCATCTCCTGTAGTATGTCTGCAGTCTCTGACCATCTCCTGTAATATGTCCGTATTCTCTGACCATCTCCTGTACTATGTCTGCAGTCTGACCAGTCTCTGACCATCTCTTGTAACATGTCTGCAGTCTCTGACTATCTCTTGTAATATGTCTGCAGTCTCTGACCATCTCTTGTATTATGTCTGCCATCTCTGACCATCTCCTGTAGTATGTCTGCAGTCTCTGACCATCTCTTTTAACATGTCTGCAGTCTCTGACCATCTCTTGTAACATGTCTGCAGTCTCTGACCATCTCTTGTAACATGTCTGCAGTCTCTGACCATCTCTTGTATTATGTCTGCAGTCTCTGACCATCTCTTGTAACATGTCTGCAGTCTCTGACCATCTCTTGTATTATGTCTGCAGTCTCTGGCCAAATCTTGTATTATGTCTGCAGTCTCTGACCATCTCTTGTAACGTCTGCAGTCTCTGACCAATTCCTGTATTATATCTCCAGTCTCTGACCGTCTCCTGTAGTATGTCTGCATTCTCTGACCATCTCTTGTATAATGTCTGCAGTCTCTGACCAATTCCTGTATTATATCTCCAGTCTCTGACCGTCTCCTGTAATATGTCCGCATTCTCTGATCATCTCCTGTACTATGTCTGCAGTCTCTGACTATCTCTTGTAACATGTCTGCAGTCTCTGACCGTCTCCTGTAGTATGTCTGCAGTCTCTGACCATCTCCTGTACTATGTCTGCAGTCTCTGACCATCTCTTGTAACATGTCTGCAGTCTCTCACCATCTCGTGTATCACGTCTACAGTCTCTGACCATCTCCTGTACCATGTCTGGGGGCTCTTTCTAACAGACTCTCTAATAGAAGCCCTCTCTGTGTGCATCAGAGAGACTCCCCTCCAGGTCCCATTAGTGTACCCTCTTCCTGTATTTGCTTTATTGTTAAGAGATCATGGGAGGATCCTAGGGTAACGAAGACTTCTTAGGGGAGCATCTCTGTGTTTGAGTCATTGCCATAGAAACATTTGTAAAGGGGAGGAGTTGGTAAGATGACCACGCCCACGTGGGGGCACCAGAAATATTTCTGCACCCAGGCGACTGTGACCCTAGGATCAGCCCTGACTGTTAAGCAGGAGACTCGCATTCATGGTGCCTAACAAGGACAAAGTTATAGACACTAGGGTGTGCTGTTTCTGCTAAAAGTCTCTTTGTAGCACAAGTATTTTTTTCAAGGACTCTTGTTTAAGAGCCAAACAGAAAGTTTATTTTGCCAACGGGCAAATGGAGTCATTTGCCGAGCATGTCTGTTGGGATGCGCTTTGCAGGACTCCTTTTGAGGGAGCGCCTATCCCAATGGGAACACACATGCCATAAAGAATTGTGTATTTGTTCAATTACCCGGTAGAGGATGATAACCCCCTCTGTATTGTAATGTTTGTGTAATAGTCAGTATAAGTTAGAAATATTGTGTGTCTTCCTTTAGGTATATTGAAGATGTGACGGCTGTCCATTCTACGGATGAAGGCCTGGGGTAATCAGAGTATTCCTCCTGCGGGAGCAATGCTTTGGTTCCGCTTGTATTGAATGTTAGATGTAGGGATCTACAGTCAGGCCATGTAAATACTATTGTGCTGATATTGTGTACAGTGACAATTGATGTTAACCCTGTTTAAAGTTTATTTCCTATTCCCCATTCCAATTGATGTAATGAGATGCTCTTTCTTTCCTAAATTTTAAGGAGTTACTCTGAAATTTATTCCCCACAACTGGGGACAGTTGTGATTCAAGTGGGGGGTGTATGTAGCAGGCACCTACTTTTGGTAGCCCTTTTTGCTGGCTTTCTATGTCAGGTAAATTTAGACAGGCTTGTGCTATTACAGCAGGCCTGTTGTTGTCAATTTCCATTTGAGTGGCAGGTAGTTTATGTGATAGTCTGGACCAATCATTGATTTGCTTGGTAATGCCCGGGACTCTCATATAAAAGCGGGGACATGTGGTGTCAGGAGGAGTTTGAGTCCAGTCCTGCTCTGAGGAGCGAGAGAGCCAGCCTGGTTCCCGGAGGGGAAGGTGGAGGTTTTTCCCCTCTGGGGAGCCAACGGAGCTTCACCTTTGCGAGAAGGGTGAAGAACTGGTCCTCATGGAGGAACAGACGACATCTTACAGCATGTAGTCGCTGATGTCGTTGGCCGCCCCTGCAGGGAGGGGAGCGGGCCACGAAGGAGAAGAGGAACTAAGAATCATTGCGGGAGAAGTAGAGACAAGCGGAAAGAAACTGGGTGATCGATCGCTTAGGAGCGACACGCGGGCTATTGATCAAGTGAGTGAAAAGCCCCAGGGAGGGGTACTGTCCAGAGGCTGAGGGATGTTGGTACGCAAGTCAGCAAGACAGGTGGTTGTGGCCTGTGACTTTGGGTTCAGCATTGCCCCGGGATTCCAATTAGTCAAGCGGGAAAGGTCATTCAGAGTGACTCTTCTTTAGCTCAACTTGGAAGTACCATGCAGATGCGAAGTAGTGGTAAAAAGGTAGCGGTGAAGCTGCAAGCACATATATAGAGGTACAGACTGTTCTTATAAGTCCTGCAGATAAAGAGGTTATTCAGAGTGACTCTTTATCGTTTATTCTCTATCAAAAATCTACTTTCATCTTCCCTGATAAAGTAATCATCCAGTTTTGAATCACTGTCACCCGCAATGTTATGAGTCTTTGCAAGTGAAGCAAAGGAAAAGATTAGAAATCAACCAAAGAGCATCTCAAAGGAAGTCCTTCTCCCATCCCAGTTTATGTTGATGAATAAAGCATTAAGAAAAAGCATTAAGGACTGTGACTTTTAAATCTATGGGCTGCGAGGGTTGAGTGGTAAACGTGAATTACGGATATAACAAATATTCAGCCGCTACTCCGGGAGTAATCGATACACATGGATAACCCAAGGGCAAAAAAAATTTCTGAAGTAGTTACCCAATTCATCGTTCTTGATGATCAGCTACTATCAATAGTTGACAATGTGGGTTTTCGTCGACTTATGAATCTTTTGGAGCCAAAGTATGAAATTCCCAGCCACCGTCATGTCATGTTGCCACAGATGTCATGTTGCCACAATTACACAACACAGTGAAAAAAACACATTACCAATATGCTACAGGAGGACATAAAGGCTATCAGTTTCACCATGGACATTTGGAGCAGTAGTGTGAGTCCCGTGTCTGTAATTAGCTTAACTGCACAGTGGATTGATGCCAATTTCACTCTGCACCAAGTCATGCTGCATGCAAAGAAATTTCAAGGCTCTCACACAGGCCAAGCTATAAGAAGTATACTAGAAGAAATGCTTGACACTTGGGCGATTCCCAAAAGTTCTGTCCATGTGGTAGTCCGTGATAATGGCAGAAATATAATAAAAGGTGTACAAGATGCTGGTCTTCAGAGTCTTTCATGTGTGGCACATAAACTGCAGCTGGCTGTCTCAGAGGGGCTTTTTTCAAAGCGCAGCATTACGGAGGCTGTGGGAGTTGGGCGCAAAATAGTTGGACACTTTAAACATTCAAACCTGGCATATTCTCGGCTGCAAGATATTCCGATCCAGCTTGGTCAACCCATTAAAAGACTTCAACAAGATGTTCAGACTTGCTGGAACAGCACTTTTTACATGCTGCAGTCTCTGATAGAGCAAAAACGTGCCATTGGAGTATATGTGTCAGAACATGAGCTGCCTGCAACGATCACTGCAAATCAGTGGAATCTCATGGAGAAGATGATCAACATCTTGGCTCCCTTTGAAGAGTTGACTCGGCATGTGAGTTGTTCAGATTCTTTTGCCTCGGATGTAATTCCTGCAGTGACTGTGCTACAGCCATTATTATCTAAAGAAGTGGATGAGGACCACGGTGTTAAAACGATGAAGAACACATTGCTTGGTGCTTTGCAGAAACGGTTCTCTGACATGGAGCAAAATCTACTTTACTGCATCGCTACCTTACTAGATCCAATGTAATCAATTATTGCTGGCTGCTATTTTGCATTGTTTTTATTTGAATATTGATGACATGATTTTTTTTTATGTTTTTTGCATGAAGGTGATATTTTACAGTGTTATTATAACTTGCTTGCATTAAAATTTTTTTTGTAATGCAAGTGATAACACTGTAAATCTCACCTTCATAAAAAACACAAAACAAAATCGATAATGACACTTACCTGCTCTGCCTCTGTGTAATGGCTTTGCACAGAGCAAGCTAGACAACTGTTTTTGCCGTGTCCCCCGCCGTCACCTTTCCTTCTAGCAGTGCCCCCTCAGCAAGCTTCCACAGTTGTTGCTTTGCTTGCATGATGTTGTCTAATGTCTTGTATTTTTCTTCTTCTAGGTATAAAGATCGGTTCTTCTCAAATGCAGATGCTGGCAGGCAAGCCAAAGAGATGTTCATGCTGGAAATGCAACAAATATCTTCTATACAGGTACTACAGGCACAGGCAGCTACACCTAAGGTGCTTGAGAAACCAGCTACCAAAAGGCCTCGCACTGAGCAACAGCCAGGTACCGGTGTGACTGTGGACAGTGTTTTTCAAGAAATTGCTTATTCATCTACATTTGAGAACAGTGCTCCCACAGCTGCTATCATACAACTAGAAGCATATCTTGGAGAGGTCACTTTACCTCATTCGGACAAACCTCTTGAGTATTGGGCAGTCAATAAACTGTGATTTCCCACTCTAGCCCAAATGGCACAAAAATATCTTTCAGCTCCTTGCAGTGGTGTGGAAAGTGAGAGATTGTTCAGTGCAGCGTCACACATTCTGACTGATTCCAGAAACCAACTTCTAACTGAACATGCAGAGATTCTTCTGTTTCTTAAAAAATACTTGCCACTTGCATTCGAATTGGAAAACTAATCTACCGCCTGTTACTGTCCAACTGTAAGGCATCATGCACAGTTGCACGCTGCAGCTCAAAGCAACTGCTCCACCTGGCATTTGAGCGTTTTTTTTTAGCGTTTCCTCTGCCTGTTAATTCCCCTCCATGTTGGCCTTTAAAAAAAATAAAATATGCCTTTTAACTCCATGCCACAACCTTTTTCCTTAAGTAAAAAAGTGAATCACCTATGGTGTGCACATTGCACACTATAGGTGATTCAACGTACAATGCATGGGGGACACATAGCCTAATATGGAGCGGCACAGAGTTAACACTACAGGCAAACGAAAGGCTCAAAAACAGGGAGCTCAAATGCCTATAGGAGCAGCTACTTTGAGCTTTATTATGCATGTGGCCTTACTGCTGCTAAGTCCTTGGCTCCTTAGCCTTGCCATCCTGGAATTACCCTAATTTTGGTCTGTGAAAAATGTTTTTTCACGAGTTTCATAAGAAGTTGAACTAGAAGCTAGCACTTTTTTTTATTATTTAAAAAATGTTTACAAAATAATGTTAGTTTTGAGGTACTGTTCAGTTGCTCCTCCTCAGGCCTAACATTATTTAACTGTATTGCACTTGGGTTGGTTGATGTGATGACGTGAACTTGAGATGTTTGTTTTATACGTGGCGTCATCAACAATGAGGATATTTCATGTTCTGTGTGTCATTTGAGCTTTTCATTTTCAAGGCATAATGCCTGTACAATGCAGCTAAAAGCATCTGCTCCTCAAGGAGCTTGAGCTTTTTTCTTGCCTGTTAACACCTCCCCTCCATGTCAGCCCATTGCACACTAGTTTCAGGAGTTTTGTGGCAGGAAAGTTTACAGGCAGAAAAAAAATCCAAAGATTTCCATTTCCAATTTCTTTGGATTTTTTTTTCTGCCTATAAGCTGCCCTACCACTAAACTTCTGAAACCGCATAGTGTTCCTTGGCCAATGGCCATGAATGAACGCATAGGCTAACATGGAGGGGAAGAGGTAACTGGTAGAGAAAAAAAAAGCTCAAAAGAGCTAAAATACCTGGGGTGCATGAGGCCTTACTGCAGCCTACATGCCAACCTAACACACATCCTTGCCATCCTGGAATGTTCTGTCTGTGAAATGTGTTTCTCTTACACATGTGTAAGTTGAACATTTTTTTTTGTTTTTTGAAATTTTATAAATAATGTCTTGTGTTGTGAGTTGACTGAGGTACTGTACTGTTCTTGCTTCTCCTCATTCCTAAACACTGTGAACTTGCAATGTACATGTCATTGATGACATCGACATTATTTTTTATATAACATGTTCTGTGCAATTTGCGCTTTAACAGCTTTGTGACCAGCAAATAAACCTGGCCTGTTCCCTCAAAATAACTCAACACACAGCCATTAATGTCTAAACTAGGGATGCACCGATGGCACTTTTTTGACACCGAGTAGGCAAGGATGTGTGTTAGGTTGGCATGTAGGCTGCAGTAAGGCCTCATGCACCCCAGGTATTTTAGCTCTTTTGAGCTTTTTTTTTCTCTACCAGTTACCTCTTCCCCTCCATGTTAGCCTATGCGTTCATTCATGGCCATTGGCCAAGGAACACTATGCGGTTTCAGAAGTTTAGTGGTAGGGCAGCTTATAGGCAGAAAAAAAAATCCAAAGAAATTGGAAATGGAAATCTTTGGATTTTTTTTCTGCCTGTAAACTTTCCTGCCACAAAACTCCTGAAACTAGTGTGCAATGGGCTGACATGGAGGGGAGGTGTTAACAGGCAAGAAAAAAGCTCAAGCTCCTTGAGGAGCAGATGCTTTTAGCTGCATTGTACAGGCATTATGCCTTGAAAATGAAAAGCTCAAATGACACACAGAACATGAAATATCCTCATTGTTGATGACGCCACGTATAAAACAAACATCTCAAGTTGACGTCATCACATCAACCAACCCAAGTGCAATACAGTTAAATAATGTTAGGCCTGAGGAGGAGCAACTGAACAGTACCTCAAAACTAACATTATTTTGTAAACATTTTTTAAATAATAAAAAAAAGTGCTAGCTTCTAGTTCAACTTCTTATGAAACTCGTGAAAAAACATTTTTCACAGACCAAAATTAGGGTAATTCCAGGATGGCAAGGCTAAGGAGCCAAGGACTTAGCAGCAGTAAGGCCACATGCATAATAAAGCTCAAAGTAGCTGCTCCTATAGGCATTTGAGCTCCCTGTTTTTGAGCCTTTCGTTTGCCTGTAGTGTTAACTCTGTGCCGCTCCATATTAGGCTATGTGTCCCCCATGCATTGTACGTTGAATCACCTATAGTGTGCAATGTGCACACCATAGGTGATTCACTTTTTTACTTAAGGAAAAAGGTTGTGGCATGGAGTTAAAAGGCATATTTTATTTTTTTTAAAGGCCAACATGGAGGGGAATTAACAGGCAGAGGAAACGCTAAAAAAAAACGCTCAAATGCCAGGTGGAGCAGTTGCTTTGAGCTGCAGCGTGCAACTGTGAGGACAGGAGTTGATGACCACTGCTTTAACAGGCTGCACTAAAACACTGAGATTGGATACACAATGACTTAATGCTCCATGTGCAAGGTGCCTAACACTCACAGAAGAGCAGCTGCAATGTCAAGAAGAGTTATGCCCCGTACACACGGTCGGATTTTCCGATGGAAAATGTGTGATAGGACCTTGTTGTCGGAAATTCCGACCGTGTGTAGGCTCCATCACACATTTTCCATTGGATTTTCCGACACACAAAGTTTGAGAGCAGGATATAAAATTTTCCGACAACAAAATCCGTTGTCGGAAATTCCGATCGTGTGTACACAAATCCGACGCACAAAGTGCCACGCATGCTCAGAATAAATTAAGAGATGAAAGCTATTGGCCACTGCCCCATTTATAGTCCCGACGTATGTGTTTTACGTCACCGCGTTTAGAACGATCGGATTTTCCGACAACTTTGTGTGACCGTGTGTATGCAAGACAAGTTTGAGCCAACATCCGTCGGAAAAAATCCATGGATTTTGTTGTCGGAATGTCCGAACAAAGTCCGACCGTGTGTACGGGGCATTAGGATGTTATTATTGTGTCGTTTTAACTTCTATGGGTCATTCATGAAAGATCAAAGGGGTGACCTACTGTGTTCCTATTTAACTCATCTGCAACCCTTAGTTAACCATAATCAGCCCTAATTAACTTCTTCCTTCCCTTCTCTACTTAGGTATTACTTTTGCTATTGATTGTTTTTAATTTTACATATATTTGATATCATTACTATTTAACCTTTTTTTCATAATTTCATTTGTTTGTTCCTCAATTTGTTAGTGACATTTTTTTAAAGCCTTTTTTTTCTGTTTTTTTTTTTTTTTTTGTGTATAGATTGCATGGAAATTAACCACTTAAGGCCTGGAAGAATTTCCCCTTTAATAACCAGGCCATTTTTGTAACTGACAATTGCGTGGTCGTGCGACACTGTACCCAAACAAAATTGATGACCTTTTATTTTTTCACAAATAGCTTTCTTTTGGTGGTATTTGATCACCTCTGCGTTTTTTAAAATATTTTTTGCGCTATAAATAAAAAAAGAGCGGCAATTTTGAAAAAAAAGCAATATTTTTTACTTTTTGCTATATCCCCACAAAAAATATAAAAAAAAAATTTCTTCCTCAGTTTAGATTGATTTGTATTCTTCTACATATTTTTGGTAAAAAAAAATTGCAATAAGCGTATATTGATTGGTTTGCACAAAAGTTATGGCGTCTACAAAATAGGGGATATATTTATGGCATTTTTATTTTTAATTTTTTTTACTAGTAATGGCCGGGATCTGCGATTTTTAGCGGGACTGCGATATTGTGGCGGACAGATTGGACACTTTTGACACTTTTTTGGGACGATTGACAATTATACAGCGATCAGTGCTAAAAAATGCACTGATTACTGTGTAAATGTCAGTGGTAGGGAAGGGGTTAACACTAGGGGGTGATCAAGGGTTAAATGTGTTTCCTGCCAGGTGTTTCTAACTGTATGGGGGATGTAAATTTACTAGAGGAGGAGCCAGATCGCTGTTCTTACTTAGTAGGAACAGATGACCTGTCTCTCCTCTCCAAACAGAATGGGGATGTGTGTGTTTACACACATCCCCGTTCTGGCTCTCATTCGTGCGTGGCCGGCAGACATCCATCATGTCCCCCACCGCGCACCTGCAAGAGCTGTTTAAAGGGCCGACATACAGCTACAGCGATTCACAGGAACGTGCCAACCTGTAGTATAAGTGGTTAAATATTTTTTGCAAGACATCGCCACAAAAAGGCCTTGTTTGTACTTAAAAAAAAAAAAAAACAATAAATGTATTACTTTGTCATGGCTGTGAGAGTGGAGGAAAAGTCTAAATCTAACTATTCTTAAAAAATGTTCCCTCTCCCCTTCTCTTACCTATCTTGCCTACCATGTGTAAAAAAGATCTATGTAATTACTTATTTTAAATCCGCTGTGGTCCCGTCATGTGATCCTGTAGTACTGGCCTTCCTATCTCAGTGAGTGAATGTTTTTAAGAATAGTTAGTGTTAGGTTTTGTTTCCATTTTAAGATAAAGTTATTGATCTCATCAATAGGTTTACTGCAAAAATGTAGAAATGTCCCAAAGGGGTATACAGGTGCTAGAGCTGAAGTAGTTAAAATCATTGTCAACCTTTGTGACCATGTTTCATGTTACACCATATTCCTCAAACCCTCCCCCACTTACCTAAATTGTGAGTGCTTCTCCCTGGACTATCTTTTTTTTAATTTGGAAAGGTTAGGCATGATCCTGCCCGCACAGCTACGTCATCCATTCACATGGATATTTGAATAGAAGGACTACAAGTCTGATCTACCACCGTGGAGGAACACATAGCGCTCAATAGAGCACAAGTGCAATGTCACCACACTTGTAGTCCATTGTTCACTTTCTCCAGTAACATAACTAGGGATGAGCTGGGTTCAGATCTGAACTCAATTTGAACCCACTTCATCCAAACCTGTGGGAAGCTGTCAAGTGATCACATACATGCTGTCCCAATGAGCTTTGGGCAGGAGATTCCCCACAGTTGCGTGTAACAAAGGGCTGGAGATGCTCCTGACATCATTGCCCTAATATCGCCATACTACTATGTCATGGTCTGATTATGACCATATAGCCATATTAAGTCAATGACATGAGCATGCCTGCCCCTTTGTATACGTTCAGCTGGGGGGCGGGGAATCTCACACTTGAAAGTCATTGGCCCAGCAATACAGCTAGCTTCCTGGTTCAGAACAAATCCAAGCTCATCCCTGCCTGTAACTGAAGGTCTGTACCTCCATAGAGACCTGGGAATAGAGAAGCATCTACAGGAGGAGCCTGTGCATTACACTCATGCTGCACTGAATGCAGCTGCAATGCCCTGCGGGCTTCAATGCAAAAGTGTAACATATGCACATTTTTTTTCTTTTATTAATGTGGGCAAAGGGTGAACCATGCCTTTAAAATAACATTATTGTATTTTAACCACTGAAAGAGCTGCATTACGTAAAGTACAACTGAAGACAATTTAGTAAGGGAGGGTAATAACCCCTGTCAGGTGTTTTTTTTTGCCATCTGTGTCCCATTGGAGAGATTTCCCTTGACTTCTTGTTCCATACTCAAAACAGGAAGTGAGAAGAAATCTCTTAGGCTGGGTTCACACCTATGCGAATTGGATGCGGGTTTCTGCACCGGAATCCTGCTGTGAGCCCCTGTGTTCTCTAGTGTGAATCCAGCCTTAAATATGGGGAAATCACTGGGTGTCCCCAGGGTTACAGTACTGGTGTTCCCATTGGAAGATTTCCCCTCTATTATGGTTCTGGGGACAACCCAGAATTTGGGATTCTCTTTCACGATCACTTTCAGTGATAATGGTAAACATGAGGAGCAGAGAGCCTAGATTCACATCTTCGTGGCTCTGCTTGCCCTGTTTGTGCAGACACAGCAGCCTAATTTATTTTAATGGGCTGCTGTAGCTGCGTCCCCTGCAGGAAAAAGGTCCCTAAATCTTTGCGTCCGCATGGAAACTGTATGGTGCTTTGGCAACATGTGCGGGAAACTCCGTGTGCGGGAAACTGCACTGTAAGCTAGAACTAAAGCTTGTCCAACGGTCCCTCTCTGGCACCAACACCTACCTGTGAGTGTTGGTCTTCGGGCCTCTTCGTTGGCTGATGGGAAATTTGGCGTATAACATTCACTTTTTCACCCTGAAAATCGGGTGCAAATAGTGTGTGCGTATTATACACCAATACTTCAATTTTAGCTGCCTCGGAGGGGACAGGGAGGGGGGCGGGATGAGCGCCGTCAGATTACATGCAGTGACAATCTCCTGTTTACTTGGTGGCCTCTGTAATAGAAAGTCCCGTCTCCTGGGAAGCCATTGGACCACTGTTCTGTCTATCATAGGAGATTCTCACTGTATGTAATCTGTCGGCGCTCATCCCGCCCCCCCTCCCTGTCTCCTCTAGGCTGCAGATGGGCATTGATCAGGCTGCACTGATGGCAATGGTGAGGCTGCTGCATTGATGGCAATGGTGGGGCTGCTGCATTGATGGCAATGGTGAGGCTGCTGCATTGATGGCAATGGTGGGGCTGCTGCATTGATGGCAATGGTGAGGCTGCATTGATGTGGACTGATGAGGCTGCATTAATGACACTTGTGATGCTGCAGGTGGGCACTGACCCTTATTTTGCTGCAAAGTTCCTTATTTAAAATGTAAGTTTTTTTTCTTGAAACTTCCCTCTTAAAATGAATGTGCGTGTTATACGCCGATAAATACGGTAGCCAGTCATCCCGGCACTCAGAAACTGGTACGACCCTGTAAGCTCAGCTCAGTGTAACTGCTTAGGGACCAGCCGCCGCAGTTGTACTGCCGCAATGTGGCTCGATCCTGCGAATCGCCATCATTGTACGTTGGCTCGTACATGGCGATTTGTGGGAGCGCGCGCTCACTGGCCAGCAGGGGAGCCAATCAGCGGGTGGGGTGGACTCGATGTCCACCGGCCACCCGCGATCCTTCCCCACAGTGACAGAACAGGGATCTACCTGTATAAACAAGGCAAATCTCTGTTCTGACAGGGGAGATCACACAGATCCTGCCTTTCTGCTATGTAGGAAGATTGATCTGTGTGTTTCCACAGTTATACAGTCCCCCCTCCCATACAGTTAGTAAACACACCCAGGGAACACATTTAACCCCTTTGATCGCTCCTGATGTTAACTCCTTCCCTGCCAGTGTCATTAGTACAATAAGAGTGCATATTTTTAGCACTGATTACTGTAATAATGTCACTGGTTCCCAAAAAAGTGTACAAATTGTCAGTTAGGTGTCCGATCTGTCCGCCGCAACGTCGCAGTCCCGCTAAAAATCACTGGTAGCCTCCATTACTAGTAATAAAATAAAAATCTATCCCCTATTTTGTAGATGCTATAACTTTTGCGCAAACCAATCAATATACGCTTATTGCAATTTTTGTTTATCAAAAATATGTAGAAGAATATATATTGGCCTAAACTGATGAAGAAATTCGTTTTTTTTACTTTTTTTTTGCATAATTATTATAGCAAAAAGTAAAAAATATTGTTTTTTTTTTTTTCAAAATTGTCGCTCTTTTTTCGTTTAATGCGCAAAAAATAAAAACCACAGAGGTGATCAAATACCACCAAAAGGAAGGTCTATTTGTGGGAAAAAAAGGACATACATTTTATTTGGGTACAGCGTCGCACGACCGCGCAATTGTCAGTTAAAATAATGGAGTGCCGTATCGCAAAAAATGGCCTGGTCATTAACCAGTTCCCGACTGGCGCACGCTGATGTACGTCGGCAGAATGGCACGGCTGGGCAAATGGGCATACCCGTACATCCCTTTAAATTTGCCGCCGTGCCATTGCATGCATGTGCGCGCGCGCTGGCCGGGAACTCCGTGAGTCGAGTCGCGGGTCGCGGGGATACCCGTGATCGCCTCACAGAGAGGATGAACGGGGAGATGCTAATGTAAACAAGCATCTCCCCGTTCTGCCTAGTGACAGTGTCACTGATCTCTGCTCCCTGTGATCGGGAGCAGAGATCAGTGACGTATCACACATAGCCACGCCCCCCCACAGTTAGAAACACTCCCCAGGACATACTTAACCCCTCCCCGCCCCTAGTGGTTAACCCCTTCACTGCCAGTGTCATTTACACAGGAATCAGTGCATTTATATAATGGTCCCAAAAATGTCTGATGTGTCTGCCATAATGTCGCAGTCATGATAAAAATCGCTGATCGCCGCCATTACTAGTAAAAAAAATAATAATAATAAAAATGCCATAAAACTATCCCCTATTTTGTAAACGCTATAACTTTTCCGCAAACCAATCAATAAACGCTTATTGTGATTTTTTTTTACCAAAAATATGTAGAATATGTATCGGCCTAAACTGAGGAAAAAAATGTTTTTTTTAAATAATTTTGGGGGATATTTATTATAGCAAAAAGTAAAAAATAATGCGTTTTTTTCAAAATTGTTGCTATTTTTTTGTTTATAGCGCAAAAAATAAAAACCGCAGAAGTGATCAAATACCACCAAAAGAAAGCTCTATTTGTGGGGAAAAAAAAGACGGCAATTTTGTTTGGGAGCCACGTCGCACGACCGCGCAATTGTCAGTTAAAGCGATGAAGTGCTGAATCCCAAAAAACGCTCTGGTCAGGAAGGGGGTCAATTCTTCCGTGGCTGAAGTAGTTAAGGGGGAAAATCTTCCGGTCCTTAAAGGGTAAGTTCACCTTTACAAAAAACTCTGTAAGGTGAACTTACACAGGACCCCCCCCCTCCCCGTGGTCCCGCTGACATGGACCGCGGCAATCTCCTGTTCTAAGCCCCGGTATATCCGTGCCAGGAGTCTGGAGCTTAGAAATCCCCTGAGCTGAATGTCCAAAACATACTTTGTCAGGAGGGACATTTTGGAGCATTCTAATTGGTCAGCACTGTCATGTGGGCGATGCCGACCAGTCAGCAGCCGCATAGCCTGTCTTGTCGGCTATGGAGAAGGCACGTGGATACTGAGGGGATTTCTAAGTCCCGGACTTCTGACGCGCATGTACCGGGGATAAGAACAGGAGATTGCCGTGGTCGGGGGTGAGGAGAGGGTTCTGTGTAAGTTCACCTTACAGATTTTTCTGTAAAGGTGAACTTACACTTTAAAGGGGTTGTAAACCCTCATGGTTTTACACCTTAATCATTCTATGCATTAAGGTGAAAAGCCTGTGGTGCTGCAGCCCCCCGTTTTACTTACCTGACCCCGATCTTTCTCCGGCCCGGGAACAAGCACACCAGCTCTACCTGGTGTCTCGTGTCCTGATTGGATAGATTGATAGCAGCGCAGCCATTGGCTCCCGTTGCTGTCAATCAAATCCAATGACACGGCGCCAGGGGGGGCGGGGCCGAGTCCTGTGTGAATAGACACATATGCGGGACTCAGGAGCGTGCCCACGTGGGTGTCCGCCAAGGTGAGCGATTGTCCAATGTGGACACTCGATGCGGGGAGGAGCCAGCAGCACCACTGAGGGACCCCAGAAGAGGTGGATCGAGGCCACTCTGTGCAAAACGAACTGCACAGTGGAGATAAGAATGACATGTTTTGTTTTGTTTTTTTAAAACGAGGGTTTACGACCCCTTTAAGTGGTTAAAGCGCTGGAGAAGACAGCAGGCTTCTGCAATAAAATGCCCCTACTTGCCTATCTGCTGTCTGTAGTGCAACTTTAGTTCTGATTTGATGACTCTGACGCGTTTTCTAAAAGCAGCGTGTTTTTTGTGTGGCTATACGTGGGTGCGGGAACATATATGAGATTTACACTCCCATACCTCCCAAATTTCTGAGATGGGAAGGAGGGACACCAATTAGCAAACCTATGTAGGCATTGGACACACCCCCTGCCACGCCCCCTTAAAGGAGAATTGTGCAAAACAAATGATTGGTTAAACCCGGAATGTGCTTTTTAACTACTTCTTTTCCTTTCTACTGGCTTTTGCATTTTACAAATACAGCAATTTAGAAATTGGATGAAAGGTTTAGCACTCTGAAACCCTTTTTTGATAAATAGTGCATTTTCTATACAACTATATAGATCAGACCAAAATGAGGGACAAATGAGGAGGAAAGGGGGACGGAGGGACTTTGTTCCAAATCAGGAACAGTCCCTCGAAATCAGGGACATTTGGGTGCTATGCACTCCCACTTCTGCACAGATGTGAACCTGGCTTAACGGGGCACAGACAGCAATAAAAGCCTGACAGGTGTTCTAATCCCTCTAAACTCCATCCAAAACTAAAAAAGTTTTGCCTTTAATTATACTTTAATCAAACACAATAAATTATGATGAATACCCGGAAAATACTGCCCACAGCACAGAACTTTACAGCTGACACCTCTGCCAATGTCTGCCTCTACATTCTTACGGCAAGTCTATTGTAATCAATAAAGACACTTTGTAAGAAATTCTATTGACGAACTCTGCAATACATTACTAATGCCTGACGTGAAGCGTTCGATGAGATCTCTGAGCGAGTCTCGCGAGAGCTAAAAAATTTCCCATATGGCCCTGCGGGCTCTTCCTCCTCCCTCTTTCCGCCATACTGCAGACCCGGTGAGTAAGGGAGAGTCCTGGGCCTGACTGTAATCTGTCTATTATCGCCGGCATCCCGCCGCTTACCATCTCACCGCTCAGGGTGTCGTGAAGCAGAGACTCGGCGCTCCCGGCAGAGCTCGGTATGGGGGTGGTGCGGTGTTCGGATGGTGTGGGAATGGACTGTGAAGCCCGGGGTCGGCTCCTTGCCTCCCTCCTTAGTGTGGAGCCGGGCAGAGCTGTGTGTTCCTGGCAGGACCCTCCTGGTGGTCAGCGCTGAGTGGCCGGAGTCCCCGGATCCTGTGTGTGTGCGCTGATCGGGGATCCTTTGTACGAGGACATGGGGGGCTCCCTGTGTGTGGAAGGAGCCTGGGACTTGTAGTTCCACACCTACCTTCCCCTGTATTGTGTATAAACGCATGGATCTCCGGCTTCTGCACTGAGGACACGGCTCTGTCCTGGGATCAGAGGATGTCTCCAGCACAGTTCTCCCCATTGTGTCCATCACACTGAGCAGTGTGAACCGTCCTCCCATCCCTGTCCATAGAGAGCTGGGCTCTTCAAACTTGCCAAAAGATTTAGATCTTCCGGCACTGTCCTTCACACCTTAGGGGGGCCGGACTGGCCATCAGGAATAGAAAATGTCCCACGATCAGTTGGAATAAACTATGCCCCCTCTTTGGTGTCATTGGGAGAAGCTGTGCCCCCCCTCTTTGGTGTCGTTGGGAGAAGCTG
The DNA here is from genome assembly GCF_042186555.1 of Aquarana catesbeiana. Lineage (NCBI taxonomy): Eukaryota > Metazoa > Chordata > Amphibia > Anura > Ranidae > Aquarana > Aquarana catesbeiana. The sequence goes on from NC_133329.1 coordinate 160,673,508, forward strand.
TGCCCCCCCCTCTTTGGTGTCGTTGGGAGAAGCTGTGCCCCCCCCTCTTTGGTGTCGTTGGGAGAAGCTGTGCCCCCCCTCTTTGGTGTCGTTGGGAGAAGCTGTGCCCCCCCTCTTTGGTGTCGTTGGGAGAAGCTGTGCCCCCCCCTCCCTCTTTGGTGTCGTTGGGAGAAGCTGTGCCCCCCCCTCCCTCCCTCTTTGGTGTCGTTGGGAGAAGCTGTGCCCCCCCCCTCCCTCCCTCTTTGGTGTCATTGGGAGAAGCTGTGCCCCCCCCTCCCTCCCTCTTTGGTGTCATTGGGAGAAGCTGTGCCCCCCCCTCCCTCCCTCTTTGGTGTCATTGGGAGAAGCTGTGCCCCCCCCTCCCTCCCTCTTTGGTGTCATTGGGAGAAGCTGTGCCCCCCCCTCCCTCCCTCTTTGGTGTCATTGGGAGAAGCTGTGCCCCCCCCCCCCTCCCTCTTTGGTGTCATTGGGAGAAGCTGTGCCCACCCCTTTGGTATTAGGAAATGAAATGGTGCCCCAAGGGCCAGATAAAAGCAAGCACAGGGCTACATCTGGGCCACAGTTTGGAGACCACTGCTATAGTGTAGTCTTCATGCTCATTCCACAAAGGATAAGCCCCTGTTCACACCAGTGCGTTTTCTCCTGCATCTGCCATCACTTTGGCATGGTTGACAATGGAAATCATATTCTCTATGGTGCTCACCTACACAAGTGCAGTGCGTGTTTTGATTTTTTTTTTTTTTTTTTACAAAAAAGGCGCAGCATGGTTTGTGTTTGGCACCATAGACTTTATTAGAAAGTACAGTAAAATGCCCATTCTTTGTTTTTTGGCTTCATGTGTAAAATCCAGTCTCTCCTTCCTGCAAAGAATGCATGAAAATTCAGCAAGAAGTGTGTAAGTGTGCTACAAAAATGCATGATGGTGCAGCAGCACTGGTGTGAACCGGGTTTACACCGAGATATGGTCCCATTCACACCTGCAGCTTTAGCCTTTCTAAACGCAGGAGGAGTGGTATAAACAGCTTTCATGCCTCCACATCACTTTTTCCTGCGTTTAGCTTTTCCTGCATTATGTGATCACTGTCAGGTCATGCATCAAATCAGTAGAACAAGTGTAGTGTCCAGTCCTGCTGCCAGCAGTTTGTCCATAGTCGGCTGAAATACGTGGAGGCTGTACTGAGCGGTACAAAAAAGGTGAGTTGTGGTGACGTTCTTGTTCAGATGCACAAAACTCTACGCCCAAAAAGATGCAGGAGCTTCTGTGGTGTGCATTGAGCAGCCTACCCCATGGCCATCATGTGAAAGCGTGCGTTCCCGCTACACTAGGTGTGACTGGGGTCTTGGGGCCTGTATGTGTTCAGGGACGTATGCCCCAGCACAGGCATTCTGCTTTTCTGGACATACATACCTGATTACTATTCAGTACAGTGTCTGGCCACCATGTATTTCAGCCTGTCGTAGATTTTGACAAGACGCTGGCAGTGGGGCTGGACCCTGCACCTGGGCCTCCCAGGCACTTCATACCACACACAGGTCAAATCACCCATGTACATGTCCTAAAGTGGGTTTAGCTGCATTTAAAGTGTCACTTCAAATCCTAGAAGCACAATTTCAATTTCTTGGAGTACAGTTTAACAGTGTGACTGTTTAGAAATGCCCAATACTCACTGTACAGTGTAAATGAGGCCTAAGAGCTTTATTTCCATTATGTAACAAGTTCATTGATTTGTCACTTTGAAGAAAATGATCTTTGTTCTGGTCTTAGCTTTGTGAATGGAGGTGCTTGTGTTTTATTTTCAGTTGCTAGTTTGCTGTGTTTTTAGTCCTGCTTGGAACGCAGTGTTTAACAAGTTCCAAATGTCTTGAAGCACTGCTATGTGCTGTAAAACCGCTTTAACGTATGCATACCGGAACTCAAGATTTAAAAAAATTTTTTTTTTTTTTTTTTTTGGTATAGAGACAATTTGCCTCTGACATTGGCTTTCCTAGATCATGATGGTTGCTGTGTAAGGCATAAATCTTAATTTTCATTCATGGACACTGGCATTGAATGGGTCCTGTCATTTAGTCTCCCCCTCCCTTTTTTTTTTTTTTTTTTTTTTTTTTGTGTCCTTATGCAGCAACCATCTACACCTAGGAGGGCTGTCACAAACTTTCTTTAGTTGTGCCACTTTAATACAGGCAAGCTGGAATTGGAGAGAAGTTGAGCTGTCTGTATATGGATTGAAAATTCAGCAGGGAATGGAAAATGCCGATCCATGTATGGGCTAGCTGTTTGTACACAAGTCTAGAGGTCGACCGATATGGGTTTTTCTCTGGCCGATGCCGATATTTAGAAATCGCGGTGGCCGATATGTGATGCCGTGTTTTTTTTTTTTTTTTTTTTTTTTTTTTTTTCCCTTCATCTCATAAAATTTAACAGTTAGACCCCTTCCACACTGGGGCGTTTTTCGGGCGCTTTTGGGCTAAAAATAGCGCTTGTAAAGTGCCTGTAAAACGTCTCCCCAGTGCTTTCACACTGAGGCGATGCGCTGGCAGGATGTTAAAAAAAAGTCCTGCAAGCAGCATCTTTGGAGCGGTGTATACCACCACTCCTGCCCATTGAAATGAATGCGCACCGCTGCCAAAGCGCCTGCAAAGCGTTTTGGCAGCGGTGCTTCAGGGGCGCATTTAACCCCTTCTTCGGCTGCTAGCTGGGTCATAAGCGCCCCGCTAGCAGCCGAATAGCGCCGCTAAAACTAGCAGGGTTTTAACGTCAACGCATGTCCGCTGCAGTGTGAAAGCAACCTTAAGTGATACAGAACATTTTTTACATTTAAACATTTATTAAACAAAACAAACCTCCAAGCAGTTCACTTGTATGTAGAATTTTAGATTAAAAAAAAAAAATTAAAAAAAACTATATCTTGAAAATAAATACACAAAAACAGGTAATCAAAACTTTTGGACGAAAAAAAATGGGCTAACTTTACTGCTTAGTTTTTAAAAAAAAAATTTATTAGTGTATTTTTTTTTTTTTTTTTTTAAATTGCGTTTGAAAGACCGCTGCACAAATACCGTGTGACATAAAATATTGCAACAACCGCTATTTTATTCTCTAGGGTCTCTGCTAAAAAAAATATATATAATGTTTGGGGGTTCTAAGTGATTTTCTAGCAGAAAATACAGGATTTTTACTTGTAAGCAACAAATGTCTGAAAAGATTTAGTCTTTAAATGGTTAAACTGAGAGCTTCTACACACAGAATTTAGTTCATTCATAAGTGTAAACATTTTATCCTTCAGGTTCTTTTTATCAGATTTGGCAGGCTGCCCAGAGGGAGAAGTCGCTTCACATTAGAATACAGGCAACTTGCACTGACTTCTATTACAGAAGTCATTTGCAAGTCGTGCTTATATCGGCCTTTTCTATCAGCACAATTGGCCGATGCCGATTTAAGTAAAAAAAACACCAAATATCGGCCGATATATCGGTCGACCTCTACACAAGTCTATTGATCAAGTTTTGTACAACCAGCCTGTCGGGATTTTCCCGAACAATCAATGCGGCCAGCGATAGCTTGCAACACTGATGATTGTACTGTTTGCAGGGAAGGTTCTTTGCCTGCACAATACAATAGTACAGTGGGAGAGATTTCACCCATTTTTTTTTTTTCTCTTCAACGAAAAAATGAACCAATTCCCCCATCCACACACTCAATGTGGATGGGGGAATTGGTTCATTTTTTGGTTGAAGAGAAAAAAAAATGAATCCTCTATGACCTTAGGGCAGTGAGCACTTTAAATTTTGAATGACCCGGACGTGGCTCTTTGCTGCTCCTTTGACATCTTAACATTATGTGCCTTGTTGCTGTGCCAGGCATAGCAGAACAGTTTGCAGTAAGCACATAGTGTTTGTCCCCCAGCCTCTTGTCATTTGCTGATTGTTTTGTTTTCTTACAGGCACCATGGTGCGCATGAACGTGCTTGCCGATGCTCTTAAAAGCATCAACAATGCTGAGAAACGTGGTAAGCGCCAGGTTCTCATCAGGCCGTGCTCAAAAGTGATTGTGCGATTCCTTACAGTGATGATGAAGCACGGTAAGAATTCTTCTTTGTGTTGAATCTAATAGTTTTATAGGCTGATGGGCTTAAAGACACTGTCACGTTACCATTCAGGGTGAAGTTGCAGACCCACTAATTCTCACCAATGCTTTTTTTGTTGTCCCAGCTGTCAGATATCCAGTGCTTCCAGGTATAGGTGAGTGTGTGACCTCTCTCCATGTGATAGTGCTTAAGTTTGGCAGCCAATCCCTACGCCCAAGCACTGTTTCTTGACCAAGAGAGTGACTTCACCGCACCCCCTAGTGGCTGAAGCTGAAGATTTTAGTGTTTCTGTGATGGAGGAATGGGGAAAGGTGGTCTGGGGTGCTTTACACATAGTTACTTTGTACTGAATGGGTTAAGGTGACAATGTCTCTGCAATTTTGGGATCCCATTGGTTCTTGTTCGAATTATTTGTATGTCTTTGGTGCTGTTTGCTTAAATAGTAGATATAAAAAAAATTTAACTTTTTTATTCTTTGTTATCTGTTGCAGGCTACATTGGTGAGTTTGAAATAATTGATGATCATAGGGCCGGAAAAATTGTTGTCAATCTTACAGGGAGACTTAACAAGGTAAGTTACCTAAGACCCTTAGCATAAGATGTTTTTTGCAGAATTCCAAGGTCAATATGTCAGGTAGTTAGTAAATTTTAAACTAAGCTGTTGCAGTGGCGGAATCAACTAAGTCACCAAATTAAATATGCCTAAGATGTCAGCAAGTACAGAAATGGTTTTGTGATGCTGCCCAAAGCCCTACAATGCACAATCGTTATCTTCAGAATGTCAGGAAAGATCTTCAGGTGGACTCTGGCCTGACAAATCAGGCGAGTAAAGGAGTGGACTGATGGCTTAATTTGTCTTATTATACATATTAACTTATCGTCTTAAAGTTGTGTTTTGTTTTTTTTTGTTTTTTTTCCTGCATCTGTCCCCTGCTGGCTCTAAGGCTGAGAACTGAGTGATCAAAGACCGCTGATCTCTCAGTTCTTAGCGCTGTCAGTCACTGGCTCTCTGTTCTGTGCAACCCCCCCACACTCACTGGCTTAGGCTTTTGGCAGATCGCTGAGAGGCTGATCTGGGTGGATCCTGGCCAGCCTTTCCCTAGCCTCGACCAGCTCTGCTGAAAATGGGTCACAGGAGTGCAGAAGGAGCTGCACTCCCGTGATCCACAGGAGAAGTACAGCCAAACAAGCTTTGGCTATGCTTCTTTAAGTTCACAAACCTAGTTCAGTCAGTGCGTATATTTGAGATGTTATCAGTTGTCTGAGCTTCTTATGTTTTATTGTTTCAATTGATCATTTATTAGTGTGGAGAAGCTTCAGTTGTGTGTAAGAA